>NC_137697.1:39126094-39260094 GCF_964034855.1 Anser brachyrhynchus
CCTCTCCTCGAGTCTCCTCTCCTCGAGTCTCCTCTCCTCTCCTCGAGTCTCCTCGAGTCTCCTCTCCTCTCCTCGAGTCTCCTCTCCTCTCCTCTCCTCTCCTCGAGTCTCCTCGAGTCTCCTCTCCTCGAGTCTCCTCTCCTCTCCTCTCCTCGAGTCTCCTCTCCTCGAGTCTCCTCTCCTCTCCTCTCCTCTCCTCTCCTCTCCTCTCCTCTCCTCTCCTCGAGTCTCCTCTCCTCGAGTCTCCTCTCCTCTCCTCTCCTCGAGTCTCCTCTCCTCGAGTCTCCTCTCCTCGAGTCTCCTCTCCTCGAGTCTCCTCTCCTCGAGTCTCCTCTCCTCTCCTCGAGTCTCCTCTCCTCTCCTCTCCTCGAGTCTCCTCTCCTCGAGTCTCCTCTCCTCTCTGTGGGATGTAACAGAGAAGGTATTTTCACTTAAATAAAATAATTAATTAATTAAACCATGGAAAAGGTATCTGAAGAAGAATGCAAAAGCTGTTATCATTCTCCCTTTGGTGTCAAGTAATTATTTCAAGCATTCTCAGTATAAAACCATTTCAGTGGGTCACAGAATCCAAATAGAAATTAATCAATTTTATGCTTATTTTTTCAGAAGTGGAAGCTGAAATTGTACCTGAAGTTTGTACCAAACAAGTCAGATCAGGGCATACTTGTGGCCTGATAAGGAATGTCTTTTAAAACATAGTCATTAGTTGTTTGTTATTACTGTGCAATATGAATATGCCTCTGCTGTCATCAATGCACACTTTACACTATAATAATTAGGAATAACCACACAATGCTAGCAGGTACAGGCAGGAAAAAGAAATTTTCTACTTTGGGGGCTTTGTTATATTTGGAAAAATCTTTCCTTTTACAATTCCATATTTGAAAGGAAAAAGTCCCAAAAGAAAGCAAAATATATCAGGAACACTTTTTTATCTTTTTTAAAGATAATATATATATTTTTTTCTGAGCAGGATGCCGCTACCTCAAATGCAGCATGAAAGCATGCTGTGAAGCCACTCTGTGGCTTTTGGGAAAGGAAAACCATGCTTGTGCTACAAATTATTATTATGGTAGAGCATGCGCTGTGGTCCATGTCCAGTATTACCAGATATTGAACAGCACATGCTGGAATTCTTTGCAGCCGTAAATCTAGCATGCCCCCAGAGTGAATCAAATTTACTGCATGCTTATATCAGCCGGAGATGCTTAGGCCCGTGGAAAACAGTGTGCCCTTGTGCTAGACACCTTGCTAGACACAGAATAGGAGGAAGCATCTGCCTCTAGGTGATTAAAACCAAAATAAAAGGAGCAGTAAAGAGTGAAGGAAGAACATATGTGGAATAAGCACTGAGGGAAGGACTGAAAAGGATTACAGGAAACAGGCTGAATGAGGAAGAAAAGGTCCTTGGGGATACAAGAAATGATTAGGCCTGCACGAACTTCTTTCTGCAACGGATCTTCCACACAATTTTTTCCAAATACTAAACAGCTACAGAAAACAAGAAGCTCTGTGTGAGGCAGCACCCCTAAAAGCAGAAGAACACCTTGTGTTTTCAAGGACAAGAGTTAGAGAGGGCTGGAACCAGCCTGATCTGTTTTCCTCTCTTGCGCAAATGCTGTTGGGCTTAAAATAGAGCAAGGCTGGCATATCCAGCACAGGCAGGCAAACATCTTTGCAAGTGGACGAGATCAGCGCACACTTGAAGATCTGGCAAAGATGTCTGAAAATAATGGCCAGAGCATTTTATTTTATTTATTAATTTATTTTTCCTTAGCATTTGTCTTCCTTTCAAGCTGTGTTATGGAAAGCCTGCACAGATAGAACACTTAAAATGCTCAGTGACCAAGTCACAGTCGGCTTCTTGTCTGTATAATGGCTTCAGAGCAAAAGGACCCTTGCCAAGATTTAGTTTCCAGCTCCCAGGTGTAGTAGTATAGACAGCATCGGTTCAGGTGGCTTAAAACCAATCACACAATCTAGAGAGGCCACTGACAAAATGGTTTGTGTCGGTCCAGGTGCAACCAGACAAGCACTGAATGACTGTGTTCTCTTTGTCTTATTCAAGAACAATATTATGGAAGACCTCTGGCATCTGGGAGAACAAACAATTCGAAAAGAGGACAGAAGCAGCAGTGGAAGGCCGGGGGAGTGGGAGGGTGGTGTTAACAACAACCAGAAGACCAATGCCATTGAGCAGGGGTGAGTCACCACATATCACAAATAGCTGCATAACACAAATCAAATGAGAATTAGTACTCAGACAATTGCTACTTATGAATCATTGCTCATAGTTTTCATATGGGTGCATGAAATATATGCCTAATACACAACTTCTTCCTTTGCATTTCATCAGTTTCCTTGTTTTTCATATCTGAACCTAGGAGCTGACTTGCTCTCTATTGAATGCAGACACTACTGGACTGAAATACAGTGACTGCTGGTCCCGTTCCACAGGTTGTATCCCTCTGTTCACCTTAACAGGTTATGGAGAAATATATTGAAACATATTCTTACCACATCACCTAGTCTTTGACCACAAATTCCTCCTCAGCCAGGAACGAACTGTACTTCTTGATTTACCTTTTGTTTACCCAGGCTTTGAGCTCCTGAGTCCAGACCTGATCCGCTGAGAGATGCAAGACCGAGCTTCAGCGAATAATAATCCAAGCTCAGCAACCGAGCTCTGTCATCTGCAGCATGACATTCCTTGAGGAAATGCTTGACTTGGAAAAGTAGAAAGAAGAGATGGTTGGAGACAAAATACCCACTGCTGGTGAGAGCAACCTGCTGAGTCATTGTAGTGGAAAATGCTTATGAAGCAATTAATGACCCGTCTCACAAGTGAATTAGGCATGTAATCAGGGCTGATGGGATCCAAGACAATACCTTCTGATGAAAGGAGTCCTTTGATATGTCAAAAGGTGCAGGAAGCCAATGTGTAAAACCAATACAGTTCATCACAGCTAATAATAATAGCTTAAGATTGACTGTATTGTAAGTGACAAAATGAATCCCTGGGAAGGCAAGTGCACTGCTAATATTTTATAAGATTTCAGCTTCTGATGAACACCCACCCCACCCCCAGGGGAAAAAAACAAAACAAACAAACAAACAAACAAAAACACTATCTAAAGTGCCAAGGGGCATAGGTAATGAAACCAAATCCTGCTTTGAACTTCAAGGGAGATGCAAAGGGCAGAAGACAGGACAGAACCAGACAGTTTGGAACTATACACTTCACCTGCACTCTCCTCTGAGTTACATACCTACAGCTACACCAGTGCTGTTGTGCAGAAAATCAGGCACCAAATGGCCTCCATCTACTTCTGTTTTGGGCAGCTGTTGGGTTTCAAAATATGACATCAGAAGTGTCTCAAATGATGGGAGCAAGTTTGGGAAACACTAAGCAACGTTTCTAGTTGACATTTTTTATGTGTGAAAATACTTCGTCAGTTTGTGGTGAATTTGAGAACTTGGGGTCTTTCCCAGAAGGTTTCTCTTACTGTGTCCTGGAAAAGCAGATGGATTTTGTGGATCAACCATAATTCAAACTACCTACAAGAGATAACAGGAGCAAAAGATCCTGTGCAACAGGGAGCTGGCAGTGTTTTGAAAGTTCCAGAGAGTCGTTGTTCCCTCTTTACTATAAAGAACTGTCCCTGCAACATCACCACCACATGCAAGGCTTATTTCCTCAAGCAAAACAGGACTGGATATCATGCCTTTAAGTTTTAATCTGTTTATGGGTTTAAATAGATAAGCAAATAGGATTATTTTTGTGAGTAAGTACTAGAGCTATGTTTTTCAAGGTTCCAACTCAGCAAGCCATCCTTCCTTATCATAGTATACATTCAGGGACATTCATGTGTTACATTGGAAAAACTGAAGCATAAGCTTTCAGGTTTCACTTAACTCTAAAGCCTGACTGAATCAGGACAGCAGAAAAACACCTCTTGCCAAGATAACAAAGTCTCTATTTTATTTATGAAAATGCCAATGACGGCAACTTTTTATTAAATACATATGGTAATATTCCCCAAGATCATCCCTCCATGAGTTACAGATGGGGAAGGTCATTTCTTCTGCCTTTCAGTCAGCTTTAATGAGCAGATGCTGCTCAGTTATGTGCTTGATAAATACATCTCATTTCATTTCCTGGCATACAAAAAAAATCAGCTAAACCTGTGTATCTGTTCATTACATGTTGAATCAGGTTATGCACGTCTAGGTATATGTTAATAGATAAAATTTAATAATAATAAAATTATCAGCATATTTTGTGCAAAGGTAACAATTTTGCTGTTTTTCCATTTATATTTCTCCTCTGATATAATGTATTATCTTCTTTTGTTTTCTCTTGTTTCTTTAACACTCTCATTTATATTTTCTTTCCTTATCCTCTCCCTGACTCTCTCTATACATCTCCATTATTTATGCTGTTTTCCCACCTAAGTTTTCCCTTTCTTGTTTTTCCCATCCTTCATTGCTGCATTATTCAAGAAGTTTCTATGGGCTTCTCTGTGCCTGCACAGTTAAAAGTTAAGAAAAAAAATATATGAAGTCCTTGCTTTCTAGTCCTGGCATAAACAACGTGTGCATTCTGCAAACAATTGGTCCAGATCCTGATGTTCATCAGAGTGGGATATGGCCCTCTGATTTGCTGTGGCTAGTAACCAAGCTCAAATAAAGGAGTGGAAAATATATAATGAGCAGCTGTAACACAAAATCACTGGTCAAACATTGGCCTAGGTGGCTGAGTCAATTCATTCCAGTCTTGAGGAGTTTAGGAGGGAAGGGAAGGGAAGGGAAGGGAAGGGAAGGGAAGGGAAGGGAAGGGAAGGGAAGGGAAGGGAAGGGAAGGGAAGGGAAGGGAAGGGAAGGGAAGGGAAGGGAAGGGAAGGGAAGGGAAGGGAAGGGAAGGGAAGGGAAGGGAAGGGAAGGGAAGGGAAGGGAAGGGAAGGGAAGGGAAGGGAAGGGAAGGGAAGGGAAGGGAAGGGAAGGGAAGGGAAGGGAAGGGAAGGGAAGGGAAGGGAAGGGAAGGGAAGGGAAGGGAAAGCATAAGAAGACATCCATTCAATGGAAATTAATGTAGCTCTGTCCAACTCTTTAAAATTCAGGCCTCCCTTACAATAGACAACGCAGCAATAGAAGCCAAAACAGAGCACCTCAGGTAGCATGAGTTGCACACATTTCTTAAACTTCTTATGAAGGAAACTGTGCTCTTTTTTTTTGCACTTCTCTCATCTTGGTTGACCTCACGCAGTTGGTTGCAAGCATTTATTCAAGAGGAACCTTCAATAAAACAAATTTGCTATAAATCCAGTATTTCAACAGTAATGTTTCCATGTCTAGGAGATGGCCTTCCAACTTGTTCAAATAAGAAAAAGATTTATGCTGGGGAATTTCTTGGGCTAGGTCAGGCATTGAGTAGAACATCTGGGTAAGCATTACAGAAAATGCATGTCCTGGATCTTGAGATCAGGAGTTGAAGATTGATAAAGAAATTTTTTAAATTTATATCACATTCAACTTCCACCCCCAACTCAAAAGCATCTCATGGTGAGAATGCATTAACCCAGATTTTGAACTTTGCCTTCTCATGAAAGATATTTCATGGAATGAGAGTTCGTAATGTAATTGGTTGACAAGAAGCTTGACATGAGCTTTCAATCTGCACCTGCAGCCCAGAAAGCCAGCCATATCATGGGCTGCATCAAAAGAGGCGTGGTCAGCAGGTCAAGGCTCTACGGTACTCTTATGAGACCCCACCTGGAGCACTGTGATCAGCTCTGGGGCCTCCAGCACAAGAAGGACATAGACATATTAGAATGAGTCCAGAGAATGGCCACAAGGATGATCAAAGGGCTGGAGCACCTTTCCTACAAAGACAGGCTGAGGGTGTTGGGGTTGTTCAGCCTGGAGAAGAGAAGGCTCCGGGGAGACCTTATAGTGTCCTTCCAGTACCTAAAGGGGGTATATAAGAAAGGTGGTGAGGGACCTACTCTTTGTCAGGGACTGGAGTGGTGGGACAAGGAGCAATGGCTTTACACTAAAAAGGTAGGTTTAGATTAGATATTTGGAAGAAATTCTTTACTCAGAGGGTGGTGAGGCACTGGCACAGGTCACCCAGAGAAGCTGTGGATGCCCCATCCCTGGAGGTGTTCAGGGCCAGGTTGGATGGAGCTTTGAGCAATCTTGTTTAGTGGGATGTGTCCCTGCCCATGGCAGGGGGTTGGAACTAATTGATCTTTTGGGTCCCTTCCAACCCAAACCATTCTATTCTATGATAATTTCTTTCCTTTTTTTTTTTTTTCTTTTTTTTTTTAAACACAAGTAATATTTCTTGGGTATTTTTAGCAGTTTTGCCATCAGCTTCAAGTAAAGAGACATACTATTTCTAGTGTCTTTCTGTCTTTAGAAAGGAGGACACACTAGTATATATATATAGTCTTCACCAGACTCATGTTTATTAGGAAGCCACTTCCTACTTCAGTATTTTTAGGAAAGTCTCCTTTATTTTTTGATCTCTGTTTCACTCTGCTTTTCTGAGTCCCTCTCACTCAGCTTTCATTTGTCTTAGAAGAGGTTTCCTACTAGAAGGCATAATATATTTCATCAGGAAAGAAAGACTCCTCTGGTCTTTCAAACATCAGTGGAAAGTGTCTGGTACTCTGTATCATGGATTATATTTACAGGTATTGTTACTCAGAATCACAGGATCACAGAATGGTTGAGAAGGGAAGGGACTTCTGGAGGCCATCTGGTCCAACTCTTCCACCTAGGGTATGTTACCCAGAACCAGACAGTTGTTGATGATCTCCAAGAAGGGAGACTTCACCGTGTCTCTGAGCGTCCTGTGCCAGTACTCTGTCGCCTGCACAGTAAGGAAGCATTTCTGAATGTTCAGGCAGCACCTCCTGTGTTCCAGTTCATGTTCATTGCCCCTTGTCTTGGCACAGGGTACCACTGAACAGAGCTTGGCTCTATCTTCTTTGCACCTTCCCTTCAGGTGTTTATAGACATTGATGAGATCCCCTCTGAGCCTTCCTTTACCGGGCTGAACTGTCTGAGCTCTCTCTGCCTCTCCCAATAGGAGAGGGGCTTCAGTCCCTTGACCATCTTACATTGGACTCCTTTGGACTCCTTCCAATAGATCTAGGTCTGCCTTGTACTTGGGAGCCTAGAAGTCTCCAGTCTTTATCTTCCAAATATGTATGTTGAGGGGGGAAAATGGAAGGAAGGAAGGAAGGAAGGAAGGAAGGAAGGAAGGAAGGAAGGAAGGAAGGAAGGAAGGAAGGAAGGAAGGAAGGAAGGAAGGAAGGAAGGGAGGAAGGAAGGAGGAAGGAAGGAAGGAAGGAAGGAAGGAAGGAAGGAAGGAAGGAAGGAAGGAAGGAAGGAAGGAAGGAAGGAAGGAAGGAAGGAAGGAAGGAAGGAAGGAAGGAAGGAAGGAAGGAAGGAAGGAAGGAAGGAAGGAAGGAAGGAAGGAAGGAAGGAAGGAAGGAAGGAAGGAAGGAAGGAAGGAAGGAAGGAAGGAAAACAACCACCTTTTAAAATATTTGATTTTAGGTAATATTTGCTACTGGAATGTTAGCAACAAGTGCTAAAACAAATAATGTTGCTTTCCTTCCTACCTCTCCTTACAGGCTCAAGATCTACCCAATTGTTAATGAATGTTACTAAAACTTTTGTTGTATGAGAAAAATGACAATTTTCACCACAAAATTGAAAGCTCCAAGAAAGCATTGGGCTAGAGAAAGCTAAACCTTCTGGCTGAGAAAAAAACCTTCTAGAGAGCGGACAGAGTTGTCAGTTTTAGCTGGCAGCTAGGAGAAAAATTAATTCTCATAATTTTTCCAGTGAAAGATTAATGAAAACAAATTAGGCTGTGCTTTCACCTTGTAAGAAAACAGACAGCCTCACTTCTTTAGTTTATGCTGAGGAAAAACTCAGACAGAGGCTTGGGATTTTAACAAGAAACAAACACAAAAACAACCCAAAACCTGAAGGCAGACCGTGCTAGCAGACATCCCTGCTTACTGCCCCCAACAACTTGTGAAAACAAACCAGGTATTCATCCCTGCCAGTGGCTGACCCCAGCATGTCCTGTCGGCTATCCCCAGCAGTTGAGCAGGTGATCTGCTGGGTGGTGGGAGCCCCGGGTTCACCTTCTCACTCCCAAGAGGCTGAGACCAGTCATGTGCCCTCCTCTCTTGTGTTTCCTTAGCTGTTGCCTGCCCAGCATCCCCAGGGTGAGGACTGCAGCTTTTCTCCACGGTTGTGGATCTAGTCCTAGGATACCTCTGTATAAACCACTCTTCCCACCTTCCTTCTTTCCTCTTGCTGCTGCTTTGGCATCTCCTAAAGCCTGCCTGATGTACTGGCCTGCCATGGCCTGTCCCTTCTTGCCCAAGCTTTATAGCCAAAACCTACAGCATGGGGACTGTTGAAGGACCCCAAGCAAGGATGCCAGCCACCACAGTTTGGCTCCCCTTGGCAGCACACTTGTGAACACCTCTGTTGCCTGGCACAGGAGCAGTTGCAGCTTATGTTGGGCCCTGATTATCACTGCAAAAATAACTACTACTATTATGACTGCCACAACTACTCCTACTTGTAACAAAACCCAGTAGTAATGCAGTTTTTACCTTAAACCTTCAGTACCTGCTCAAACAAAACTTCATGGGAATCCTTTTTGGGAATCAGCTCAATCATCTGTTGAAAGAGATAAATAAAAAAGCAGCACTTTCTGCACAAGATCATCAGCTTGGAAAGGGTGAGAAACAGTCAAAAGTGAGTACACCGCAATGTTTAGCATGTTGTGCTGCAGCAGAGCTGACATGGTGCCTCCAGGGAGCCCAGGGCTTCTCAGTTTCGGTTTTCCAATCTAGCAAATAATGCTGCTCTGTTCTTCTGTTGCGTTCACTCAAGGGTTTTGGCTATGCTATGCATGATGAATGCAGGGAACATTAGAACAAATTCCTATATTTTGCATCACTTGGGCAAGGAGTACATTTTCCTCTCAAGGTATTGTGCTGATGGATGTATCCACCACTAAGAGCACAATATGATTCTGAATCTTTAAGCATGAGATCTGTAGACCCTTTCATTTCCAACATGAGTAAATATTGTCTTTTATTTTTTTCTCAGTAATAACATTTTCTTTAACAAGCCCTTCTCCATTTTGGCTAAACATAGACCTGAAAAGTGTTGTTCAGATGTATATTTTGGGAATGGTTTTGGACAGGTTCATATCTGAGAACAAGTTGAGACTGAAATTCAGGCCTTGTGGAAGTAACTGCTGTCACAGATTTAATCTCAAAGTAATTGTTCTCTCAGAACTTCAGGTGTATCCAAATCCCTTCTGGAGTATTAATGATCTGACCAAGTCAGTATTATTGCTTTGGATTCAGTCTTAAGGCATAACCTTGGAATTCAACTCCAAATACCTTTAATACAAAATAGTCGTCTTTTGGCCTGATATTAAATCCCAGCTCCAGAGTGCAACAAAAACTCAGTGAAATGTCTGGAGTAAATTTCTTTTTTTTTTTTTTTAATGTGGGCAAGCAGCTGATTCCCCCTCCCTCTCCCATCTTGCAATTTCATTCTCATAAATGTTTCCATTCTAGCAGAATTTTTTCCCAGAAAAATCAACCTCATAGCAGACACTCAACATTTCAGCTTGAATTGTTTGGCAAAGTGATAAGCAACAGAAAGCACTTTTTAATGGGAAAAAGTGTTGCACAGCAGTCTCTGTACCACTCATTATTTTAATCTGTTTGTCTAGCTGTGGTATTGCCAAGGCATTTATTACTGGAATATTTAGGACACTGGCTAAATGTCAATTACTTCTTCAGTCTTGCTGAAAAGATTTAGTAAAATAAAAAGAGAAGGTTGCCTTCCCTCATGCTTGGTACATACATGTTTGGCATCACAGGCAAATCAGTTTGTTAAAGGATGTGGTGGCAGGATTGGGGAATAACTCCCCAGAATCCTTCCAGATTGACCTGAAACATGTTTTTCCTTCTAAATATGGTGGTATTTTCAGTTTTCTTTAATTTTTACACTGACTTTTTAACAGAGTTAGACAATTCTGTGCCTTATGGTGTTATAGTTACGCATGCTAAGACTAGAATAATTGAGACTCCTCCTTGTGACTGTAATCTGGATTTTCTGGCTGCGTTCCTTCAGCTCATGCACTGGTGATGGAATGCGTTACTCACAAACTAATTAGTGCATTTGAATTTATACATCGTTATTAATGTCTTTGTTTCATGCCAAAATACATTTGGTGTGTTGCAAAGCATGAAAGTGGGCTTTGCCTGCCCTAAGGAAAGGTTGACATGCACAATAGATATGCTGGCTGGAACAAAGCTGCTTTAATGATCGATGGAAAAAGTACTTGGAGGAAAAACAAAGCTTCACTGCCTGCCAGACATAATTAGATGAGAAACACAAGAAAGGCAATTGTGGGTCTGGATTTTAGCAGGCAAGAAGCACTCAGAGCTAGGTATCTAGCAGAGCTGGCTACACTTATGTCCACACCAGATGAACAGTGGTTCATTCAGATGGGACCTAAGGCTAGAGAGAGCTCATAAAAGGGTTGGGTGGTGGCAAATCAGTCCTAGGTGAGAAAACTGGGAGACTGTGGCCTCACAAAAGAAGTCTGATTTGTGACAAGGAGTAAGAAGGCTGAGTAGCAGCCAGGGCCATACAACACCCCTGGGGATCTGCTGCACATGGCACTTGAAGAGTTCCTTAAAAGATAATTACAACAAAGGGATTAATGTGGAGACAGTAGGCATGGATATGTTCATTCCAGAAGTTAGATACAGATTGCTCACCCTGGTGGCCTGAGGCTCTGAGACAGGATTCTGATAGAAAGAGTGAGGGCTGGCAGGTGCAGGGACAGAGCCTGGTTAAGAGCAAGAGATGTGATAAGATGTAGACCCCAGGGAAGAGAGGCCAGCACTGCTAGACTCCTTCCCAACATCAAATTTTTGTGTGGCAACCTGTTACTTTCAGAGATGGGTGGAACTGCTAAGCTGTCAACCCATGTTCCCTTGAAGGACAGAGGATATTGTACACAAGATATGCAACATTTATTTCACATATTATATCTGCCACAGGGGATACATTACAAACTCCTCCTAATGTCAATGTTTTCCAACCTGTATGCAAATGATACAACTCTGTGGTGCTTCTCCAAATCTCAGCCATTTTCTATTTATTTATTTTTTTCCCTCCAAGACTCAGTATCTTTTCTGAACTCTGATTGCCATCATCTCTATTGGCATGAACCAAAGATCTCATGCCAGTCTGATGAACCTAAGGAGGAGAGGCTGAGGAAACCTGTTGAGGAAGGCATCAGATGCCCTGTCATTTTGCCAGGTCTGTTCTGGCCACTGGTGTGATGTGAGACTAAGGAACAAAATCAATACCTTCCTCTTTCCCTTTCTTCTTCCCTTGTTGGAAGCATCTAACCTGTTACAGGACATGCAAACTTTGATTTCAGCAGTTTTCTCCATGGAAGATGCAATGAAGCTTTGTATGCCCCACTATATTTTATACATGTATGGATAGTTAGTCACAACCTCTCCTTCCACTAGTGTATGGGAAAGAATCTTCTTTTTCCAGATATTTGCCTTAATATTTCATTTGCTGTAATTTAACTTTTCTTTCAGTGTCCTTGGAAATCAAATAAATTAACTGCAGTTACAGCATATACTTTCCCCCTTGTTATTGGTAAAATGATACTCACCACATCAGCAGAACACACTGTACTGGAAGCACTCCAGTCCCTTGAGAAACCTTCTCACAGTTATCATAACATGCAGTCAGCACACACGAATGAAGAAAGAGTAAAGTCAAATTTAAAGCAATCCCAGTATTGTGGTTAGACAATGTATATAAATATCTCTTCTATCATATATTGGCCTTGCATTTACAAAAACACTTATCATTTAAAATCACTGGCCAAATAAAATGTACAAGTTGTTATTTTTATTACTGCTTTTGCCAGTGAGGCTGGATCTAGTTCTCGTTCTCAGTCTCTGTGTAACTGCTGACAGTTGGATTGTTCTGTTTTAGCTAGCAAAGGGTGCAACAATGCATTACGCTTGACGCACTCACACACTTCCACTCTCCCCCTCCCATATATATATGTAAATGTGTATATATGTGTATATGTATGTACATACATACATACAAATGGTTTGTTTCAGGCCTTTAAGTGATTTTTAAAACACACAAAACCATAGTCAAAATTGATTGAGTGCATTTTTGAAATGAGTAAGTGGTGTTATCTACCATTTAGTGCCCTGTCCTGGAAAGACATCAGCCCAGGTGAATAAACATTGTTCCACTGAAGTGAAACCAGAGCAACGTTAGTGTCTGTGTCTGTCTTGAAATAGGTGCCAGTTGTTTTATATTTAAGAAAAGTTTTGATGATTTCAGCATGATTATAGACATTACTAATTTTCTCAAGTCTGCTGATGAAACGATGAATGATGTTCATTGAGCAAGTGGTGGAGATAAATTGAATGAGTGGTTTTGGAGTCTGGATCTTGGAGTTCATCAAAGCTGTCTGATGTTGTTGCTGTTAATGTGAAAGGTCACAATATCACTCTTAAAATAGGTATGATTGGAAAGCAATACAAATAAATAAACAATGGCTCCCACTGGGATAAACTGAGAGACTCTTTCCTTTGGCTTAAGAAGAAGTAATCATTGCCTGTTCCCGTAAAGCTCATCACGGACACATGTCCACACATGTGTACCCTAATTCTCATTCTCACAACCCTTTCTCCACCATTAGGCTAATAAATGCCCATGAGAAGATTGCCCTGGTGCCCTGTCCCCCTGGGAACAAGAGATAGCGTCGGGGAGAAGCTACTGGCTGAATGTGACCTTGGTCGCAAGGTTATGGAGCATCTCTCAGCTGAGTCCTTCTTGCTTTTTAAAAAGCACTGGACAGTGCTTTGGGACTCAGTGACCTGCAGGGACACTGTTTGAACTGATCTGTTGATGTGCGTGGGAGGGAGGAAGGGACAAGTCTGTGCAAAAAAAAAAACAAAAACAAAAAAGACAAGGCAAAGCAAGACCAACAGCCTATCACTCCACCACAAAATATGTTGGAGGATTTCAGGCCTTGGATTGCTGAAGGCCCTCAAATTCTGCTCCAGCCATAAATATGTGAACAAGTTAAGCTCCTCGTGGTTTTGGCCGATCCCAGTCATGTTTAGTCTTAATCTATCTCAATCACTAGCTACCTTTTAAAAATAACATTTTGTGGTTCCAAAACATCTTTAGTTAATCCTTGCTTAGTTTGGAAAGGAATTATATTTGGAAGGATGCACATGTCCATGTGGCTTTCATGGATACTCCCTTTACTGTTCTCATCCAACAGAAATTTTCTTGAACTACAATATATAATTCTCCAGCATCAGACTACCGAACACTGGATTCTAAACAGCATGGCTTTTTTTTTCTTTTTTTTTTTCTTTTTTTTTCCAAGGGAACCTAGGTCCCACAGTAGACAAAAAAGAAAAAAAAAGGAAATTCTTGAAAATATGCCAAGTTGATACATGGACGTTCTTGGATCTTCTCCATAATGGGAGTCAGAGGCATCAGTGCTGCTTACCACACAAGAAGCTCAGGAAGGAAAAGTAAAAATTTTATAATATTTCAAAGATCACCCCCACAGATGTCTCTGGAAAAGGCCTGACATTTCACTTGGAGATGTAGCTCTCGCAAAAGAACAAGAACTTGGCTTTAATTACTGAATGTAAGGAAAACAGTTTCTGATATTAGTTTTCAGTCCAAGGGTAATTGAAAGAAAGTCTTTTAGGTGGTTCATTTAAGGACATCTTTTGCACTCTTTTCTCAAGTGAAATATTAATTTTCATTTCTCATTCCCCTCTCAAATTAGAGCAGCCTGAGAGACTGCAAGTCTTGAGAAATCTGGTCTCAAATTCTCTTTTTATAGTGTTTAAGCAAACACTTCTTTCTTTCCACTTCACCTTTTTGATATCCTTTTGAAATTTTTAACTAAACACGTTATTTCAGAACAGTGTACTCTTGAGCACAGTTATTACTGCTTTTTAACAGAGAGGTTCCCTCTTGTGCAGAGAACATACACGTTTCTTAAGCCTCTCTCAGGATCTTAAAATGGACTTCCATGGTGTGAAGGACTAGGGCTTATTTATTGAGTGGAGAAAAATGTTGAAGATGAATGTAATGATGTCATCCTAATCTTCTGTAGATATTATTTATTTATATTAAAACTAGTAACACATATGTCCATGTCAACCATTTTTCAGAAAGGGCATTGTAATCAGTGTACAGTAAACATAAGTGCTCTTAAAACACGCTGTCACTTTTACAACAATGGCATTTTGCGGGAAAAACATCATCACATGATTTTTGCAAACACATCTTTGATTTTTACCTCCAGATTGCATTTGTGCTGGAATTAAGTGGGGAAACATCACCTCTATTTGATCATGTGAGTACGTGCATATGTAGCTATCATGCATACATCTGAGACCACAGACAGAAAAACAAAACAAAACAAAACAAAAAAAAACACTGTTTGCACATAGACTTGTGGACAAAAAAAATGGGGAGTGCAATTGTAGAAGCCAGATCAAAACCACTTGCAAAAGAGTTTACAAAAATTTGGCTCTAAATATTGTGAGATTTTGTTTCCATACTTTTTTTGAAAAGCAAATTATAGTGGCCTGAACATACAAATGCATAGGCATAATGTGCAAAGAGCCCAGACCCGTCTGTGCTGGGCTGTCTGTGCAATTCACAACAACTAAGTATTAAATTCCAGAACACATGCAATTACACAAAACATGAAAACCTCAGAAAAAAAATCTCAAATTAGTTCTGGTTTTTGAATCAATTTCCATTTTTCTTATTTCCACCAAACAACTGGAACTGAAAAGCAATAAAACCCAGTAACTGTGATCATAAGGGATTTTTAGAGTTTCTCTGCCATCATATGACAACTTGGAGAGAGGGGTGAGGGGGAAGAATGGTATGAACAGTTTCCAAAGTCATTTGCAGTTTCTTGTATTATTCAAACCAGGTTAGTGGAATTGTTCCCAAGAATGATGTTACACGTGGTGCACAGCAGCCACTTGGGTTCACCTCTGCAGAAGACTGTGATTTTTGCATGCATCCATCCATAACATACATACCACAAGGTGTTGCTACCTCCACCCACAGCACTCAGCGCAGGCAGCCACAGGAGCAGCACTGCCACCAGCCACAGCGAGGGGCACAGTAAAAGTGGCTAAAAGACACTAAAGTCATTGGGAACTATGACCTAAAGCTTTGATGAAATATCCATAAACCTCCATATCTCAGTGCATATGTAGATTTATAATGATTTTTGTTGTTGTTGTTGTTGTTTAATTGATCTGCTTTAGAGTTCAGATGAGCCCTGGGAGCTTCCACATGAAGAAGACTTGCAGCCAGAGGCTGGTGCTGCTGTGCTGGCCATCCCAGGTGAATGTTCTTTGAATTAACTCTGCTATAAATGCCTAAAACCAGGGGTACTGTCTGTTTTAGCAACATCTTTATGCCAGTGAGTGGGATTTCTCAGGCACTGGACTGCTGTCCACACATAAGAGGGCAGCCAAGTTTAGTCTAAAGTCAGTATATATATTTGTTATTTTCATTTTTTGTGGTGTACAGGAAGTTTTTGTGCAGTCATTGGATAAGTAGGATTTAGAAGAGGATTTTCAGCCTCAAAACATGTACATTCCTGGGCTGTAGAGGACACTTTCACAATGAATCAGAGGGATACAGAGCCCTCTTATTTACCAAAGAATGGCGAATCATTTCATCTCAAACAACAGCCATCTTAATGACAACATCCCAACTACTTCTAGCAACCAAATGGTTTTTCACAGCAGGGCTCAGGCAGTAATTTTCTCTGAGGAATCTGCTAGTATTTTGTCTTGCTAGAGACCATTCATCTTTACCTTCAAACTTCCAAATACAGGAGGGGACACTTGGAAAATATTTACAACTGGAACACAACTGCAGTGATATAATATGCCTATCCCTCACGACTATGTTTTTAATTATGTTATTTAATCAGCTAGTGAAATCCCAGGTGGAACAAGTGGCTATGCAGATCTCAATGTTGTATTTGCATCAGAATGGTCCCAGAGGAAAGACAAAGGTAGTGATTCAAAAAACATAAACAGCAGAAAGTAATAAAAAATTCTACAGAGTTTTTTTAAAAGTACACATAAAAGCAAGAAAACATGGAGCAGTGAGGGTTAATTAACAGACAGTATTCCTTCAGAAAATATGTATGTAATGCTGTAGCTTGTGATTTTGCTTTTCTGTCACCTGATTCAGAAATTTGGAAGTACACAACCTGTGACATTCCCTAGAAGCCAGATGATCTGATAAGGCCACTGCATTACTCACTCAATTACTTTCCCCAAACACCAAGAAACCAGAGCTGCTCTGGTGGCTACCTGGTCTTCCATTGGACCATGGAAATTTATCAGCATTTCTGCAGTGAATGGTGCCAAAACCAGAAGTTTGTTCCCCTTTCACCGAATGAGAAGAGAGACTGTCCCATGCTGAGATCTGAGCTCAAGCACAGGGAAACTGGCACCAGCTACAGTTTCCACAAGCACCTCTAAGCATACCAGCAAGGACCAACAATGGGCTTGAGTGTCGTTCATACAGTCACAAGGCAGGAACATCTGTGCTGAGGAGTAAGTGGCCGCTGGAGGAGAAGGCAGAGCAGCCACGAGAAGGTTGCTAACCACGGACAGGAAAATGCATGTCAGCAACGGGGCAGTGGTGCATGCGCAAGGGGCAGGATCCAGAGTGCAGCAGGGGTGGTGGAGGTGCTACAAGGAAACGACAGGAGCAGCTGGGCAATGTGCATCCCGGTCTGCTCACTTGTGGTTGTTGTTCAGTGGCAGGTGGCTGTTGGTGACAACAGCATTGCCGGGGCAGTCACCGGACTGCCTGCTCTGGGTTAGAAAGAAAAGGTGAGAGCTGCTCAGTATGTCGTCGTTCTTCCCTATTATTAATGAGATTATTATCCGTGATTCATTTTTTTCTTTAAACAGTGAAAAGGGTTAGTTCGGGGAGGCAGGTGGGATTTGCAAGTGATGTGAATTTGTGAGGACTGGTATGTGGCAGAGTTTAAAATGTTATATAATTTATATAATGTTAGGAATCAACAGGTAGAGCTACACCCACTGTAGGCATCCTTTGACTCCCACATGAACTTGGCTTGTTATTTTTAGGTCATTAAGGGTAAACCAAGTCTATGAGCTCTAAATACCCATGGCATGTCTGTGCTCAGTTAGCCTACACTCAAATAAATACCCACTGAGGTCTCTAAAGTAGGCAGATACTATACAATCCATTGTGTACTGTATAGTAGTGAACTATATAGTATGCTCTCTACATGTATGAACTCACTATATAAATACATTCATGCAGGCTGTATACTGCATTAAGTGTAATTGAATACTAAACAGTATGGCTAAGTGCAAAGAGCCTTTGGGGATTACACCTGTTTGTACAGGGATATAAATGATTCTTTCCCAACTTACAGTCTATCCACAGATTCCCATTGAGAATTTGTTCATGATTTTATACTCTGACCACAAAATTGTTGTTCTTTTAACATGCTCTTGGAAAAAAAAAATCAAAATGATATTGTGGAAAAGAATCTAGACATGGAAAATAACTTAGACATCAAAACCGTTCCAACTTTCCCACTGAGCCACCTCTTTTCTGCTTATTCATGTAACTTTTCTCCTACTTAGGGCAGTTTTAAATGAAAACAAAAATGTAACATTAGGAAGTTATGTACCCTATAGTTGTGGATAAGTTTCTTTTTCTTTCGGATGTCTGGTCACAAAAGAGCTCCATTAAGGAAGGTGTCTGCTGAAGCAAATATCATAAAACATACTCTACATTCTCAAAGTAGCATGTGTTAAGATTATTAGGTGATTATTACCATGGTGAGATGAGCTTTTAAGAGAAATATTTGAGGGCTGCCTCACAGAGGACCTATTATATTCCTGCATTACCACACCAGCATTCCTGATCAGGCCTTTTAGAGCAACCCAAGACACCAGCCTTGGAGAGGAAGCAGTTGCTTTGTATCCATGGGTACAATATGATATAGCTCTCATGTTATGGACCACAGCCTACGAATTACACTGCCTTTTATTAAGGTGTGAATTAGTTCAGTAGGAATTTCATGTACCCAGCAATCATTGATCCGGTAAAGCCAGCTTCTGCTCAGTTTGTGCGGCCCAGGGTGAAATGATGAACAGTTCCTTATGCAAAGCCTGGCTGCTCTCTCCATATCTGTGTCTGTCTCTGAGATTAGTCACCGGACTGGAGGGAGGGCAGCCCTGTGTTTGCAACAGTGACCCAGACAGAGCAGTGCTGGTGCTCAGCAGGACGTGATCTTCCTTCACTCTCTGTAACTCCCCTGGTCCCACAGATAGCAGTAACAGATCAGGCTGGCAATGCAAATATCATATATAAAGCCCAGCAACTATGGGCTTTGCTGCCAAATGTTCATTTCACATGATTCTCAATATCCTGGGACATGAAAGAGTGAAGACGCATATGGATGACCTAACTACAGGTGCTCTTCTTTTCCTAATGCCAACTTCCTTCTCCTGTCCTTCTCCCCATGATCTCCACCCAGCCTCAGTTCAGGATATGTGGAAGAATAGAGAGTTGGAAATTAATCTGCTTTTTTCATAGATTCACAGAATGGTTTGTATTGAAAAAGGACACTAAGGATCACCCAGCTCCAACCCTGCTGCCACAGTCTGGGACACCTCCCACTAGACCAGGTTTCTCAAAGCCCCATTCAGCCTGGCCTTGAACATTTCCAGGGATGGGGCATGCACAGCTTCTCTGGGCAACCTGTTCCAGTGCCTCACCACCCTTTGAGTAAAGAATTTCTTCTGAATATCTAATATACACCTATCCTTTTTTAGTTTAAAGGCATTACCCCTTGTCCTATCACTCCCCTCCCTGACAAGGAGTCCCTCTCCAGTTTTCTTGCAGGCCCCCTTTAGGTTCTGGAAGGCTGCAGTGAGGTCTCCCCGGAGCCTTGCCTTCTCCAGGCTCAACAACCTCAACTCCCTCAGCCTCTCTTCATAGGAGAAGTGCTCCAGGCCCTCCTCTGTACTTTTTCTAATATGTCCACATCCTTTTAGTGTTGGGGGCCCCACAGCTGAACACCCTGCTCCAGGAGGGTTCTCACGAGGGCACAGGAGAGGTGGGGAATCATCTGCCTCGACCTGGTGGCCACACTTCTTTTGGTGCAGCCCAGGATATGGTTGGCTTTCTGGGCTGCAAGCACACGTTGCTGGCTCATGTTGAGCTTCTCACCAACCAACACCCCCAGGTCCTTCTCCTCAGGGCTGCTCTCAATCCATTCTCCTCCCAGCCTGTATTTGTGCTTGGGATTAACCTGTCCAAGGTGCAGGGCCTTGCATATGGCCTTGTTCAACTTCATGATTCTCACAGGCCCACCTCCTGAGCCTGTCCAGGTCCCTCGGGATGATATCCCTTCCCTTCAGTGTGTTGACTGCACCACACATCTTGGTGTCATCAGCAAACTTGCTGAGGCTGCGCTGAATTTCACTGTCCACGTCACTGACAAAGATGTTAAATAGCGCCAGTCCCAATACTGACCCTTGAGGAGATATTCACCTGGACATTGAGGTATTGCCTGCAACTCTTTAAGTGAGACCATACAGCCAATTCCTTACCCACCAAGAAGTCCATCTGTTCAATCCATGTCTCTCTGATTTAGAGACATTTATGTAGTATACAGCAAGTAAATTTTTTTTTAAGTTATTTATTTATTTATTTTGTATTACTGTATATCCCTGCAACAGTAGTAGCCATTAAAATGGGGTAGGCGAAGAGAAACTAGTGTTATCTACCTGGACTTGTGCAAGGCATTTGACACTGTCCTGCATGATATCCCTTTCTCTAAATTGGAGGATGATATTCAGCTCTGGAGCCCCCAGCATAAGAAAGACTTGGGACTGTTAGTGCAGGTCCAGAGGAGCACCATGAGGGTGATCAAAGGTTTGGAACACCTCTCCTATGAAGACAGGCTGAGAGCTGGGGTTGTTCAGCCTGGAGAAAAGAAGGCTCTGGGGAGATCTCATTGCAGCCTTCCGTTACCTAAAGGGGACCTACAGGAAAGCTGGGGAGGGACTCTTTTTCAGGGGGTTGATTGATAGGACAAGGAGTAATGGCTTTAAACTAAAATCGAGTAGGTTTAGATTAGATATTTGGAATAAATTCTTTACTCAGAGGATGGCGAGGCACTGCCACAGGCTGCGCAGAGAAGCTGTGGATGCCCCATCCCTAGAAATGTTCAAGGCCAGGCCGGATGGGGCTTTGGGCAGCCTGGTCTAGTGGAAGTTGTCCTTGTCCATGGCAGGGGGGGTAGCAATTAGATGACTTTTAAGATTGCTTTCAACCCAAACTATTCTATGATCCTATGATAATATCTTCTGCCTCCCTAAGGAAAAGTTTATAGAGTAAAAAGAGAGTGAGCGCACATGGTGCCCTCAACCCACTTTTTAGTATTCACAGAGGTTCTGTGGGGCTAAAACCACAGACATTTTTGGAACCTGGACTTGTCTTTCGCATCTTTCCAGGCCCTTGCATTACAACCTATTGAAAGTCAGGAAAGAATTGCATATCTGAAGACAATATAATTAGGATCCTTTCAAAAGCATCACATTTTCCCTAAATTATTTTTGTACTAGCCCATCCCAGGAACACTGTGTACTTTCCACAGGGTGGTAATAGGCCTGTTTGCTTTCTCTGCAAAGATGCTGTGGTTTGATTGTTTTTTTCTGCTCTATGAGGTTGGTGTGATACAAGAAATTAAGTCCAGACGAGTCATGGCTGTGTTAGAGCAAGCCCATATGCATAGGGAAGCCTTTACATATGTCTGGGCTCCTCTGGGTGAGTACTCCAGTCATGTGCATAACCCTGTCGAATGTTGTCAAATCGATAATCCTATAATACCTACCAAACCCCTCACAAAGTGAAAACATTGGACTTTGAACTTGCTCAGCGACTCTTGCAGCACAGAAAGCAGCCGCATGTAAGGGAACCCTAGTGTCTTGCTGGGAGCAGCACCTTGATAATATATAGGTCTGGATCCCCTGAAAGCTGGTGGGACAGAAAGGAAAAGCCAAATGGCATAACAAATGAGAATTTTAAAACAAAACAAAATGAACAGAAATGTGAAGACTAGCTACTTTGCTGACAGTTTTAATGCTGCTGGGAAGCTGTCCTCTTGTATTACAGCACAGAGCTATACGTTACAAACACCAGAAAATGCTACTTGGCAGAACACACAGTTCTGTTTATTCATGGATTTTTTTACACATTATCCTTGGTGATAGTGTATGAAATTAAGGGCTCAGGAGTTGCTCCTTGGCCTACTTATCCTAACTTTGGTATAATTCCTTTTCCTGAAGTATTCCCAATTTGTTATGGTGTATGGGAGAAGAAATCAGGCCTTCTGGGTATGAAATGCAGGTTAATTTGTGGTGTAAATTCTTGCCCTTCACCTAGAAATTCCTGAAAGCATGCAGTTTCTCTTTATAATCAAATTGTAACCCAGTGGTTCTCCAGCAATTCCGATTGATATTTTGATGTGTTTTCTTCTTTCTAGTGATGCCCGTTCATTTATGTATTAAGTATCATAAAAGCGTTGCTTTTCAAATTATTTATGTTGCTGCCACACTTAGAGGACCTGGAGTCCAGAACTTCATTGCGTGTGATGTTATACATAACAAGGTACAGTCCTGGTCCCAAGGGGTTTATGGTCTACCCTGACAAGGCAGACAAAGTGGGGATTGAGCCACTGGGGAGCATTTTCAAGGGTCCCGTGTTCATAATGACTTAGGAGGCTGAAGCTCATTGAAAGGCAACAGACCTCAGACTCTTTGTCACCTTTTACACTTGCAATTCTTTGTATATATGCCCTATCCAATTCACGTCAAATGTCAGAGTATCAGCTATCACAGACCCAAGCCATAAAATCCATAAAACACTCTCAAGGATTTTAAAACTGCTTTAAACTTTACCATAGTAGACAGTGTGTCTATTTCATTGCCACATGGTTGCTTGAGCAGTTTGTTAGTCCTCTGACATCTCATTTATCACAATCACAGTTCTAAACACTTGAGTCGGAAAAGCGTTTATTTTACTGTATTTTTTCCAACTTAAATGCATTTCTTTGGGGCCATTGCATTCCCCAATTAACTACTTCAGCAAACAGTTTCATCACTGCTGTAAGCCCCTTTAACACTATATTTTCCCAAGGATACATTTTAGCTTGCTTCCCTTCAGCATCTTCCTGTACGTATTTAAAGATGAAAATGCAGCGCCTTTCCCTCAGATAGTCTTTTGAATGGATGGAAATGCTCACTGTTTCTTATATCTTACCTTTGGGGGAAATATAACTGTAATTTCTTTAACTGAATTCACAGAGCACTCCTTAAAGAAGATGATGACCTAAAATAGCTCTGTGCTGGTTTACAAAATATGATTTTTGGCTGATTTGTACTGAAAATAAGAGAAATCATCTAAGGTTATGTGCCATAGTGGTAGGCACTTTATAAAGCTCTCTTTCTTCAAGGGAGTTCTATCCAGAGGTTTATCCATTTTAAAGGTCTCTTACTAGGAATAAGCTTAGCGTTGTCTGTTGAACCATTGTACTTACCCCTGGATGCTCATAATGTGCATGTAGGTCTGACTGAACCAGAAGACACTGCCTTCTGATTTAAACTCTGTTTTAAAATGCCTTGTAGAAAACAAAAATCTTGGTTTATTTTCCATTTATCTGTAACCATCTTTAAAATAATCAGACTTTTTTTTTTCTTTAATTAATTTTCTCTATATTATGCACCAAACTTTGCAGCTGC
The DNA here is from genome assembly GCF_964034855.1 of Anser brachyrhynchus. Classification (NCBI taxonomy): domain Eukaryota; kingdom Metazoa; phylum Chordata; class Aves; order Anseriformes; family Anatidae; genus Anser; species Anser brachyrhynchus. The sequence goes on from NC_137697.1 coordinate 39,149,089, forward strand.
TACCACAAATTCTACTTGTGCTTTTTCATGGGAAACTACATGTACAAAGATCTGTCTTTGTTTTCCTTTTCAGATGAGACAGGATGGATTTTTTTTTTTTTTTTAACTTTTCCATTTCTGTGAGTGTGTAGAACCACGGAAGGATCTTCTGGGGCACACCAATTGTCTCATATTTATTCAAAATAAAACGTACAATTCTTAGGGACTGTTCTTAGTAGAACAGATATACTAACACATCCTTCAGGTGCATGAGGACAACAGTAATATTTATAACAAAGGAGAGAAGTCAAAGGTGCATAACTTTCTCTGTAAATAGGCCTCCAACTTTAAGTAGTGGTAAACCCGTAAAACACAAGCCCTGCTTGTACTTGCAGGGCTCACGGTTATACTGCGCACACATTACATAACCTTTAAATATAATAAAATGTAACTAAATACATGAAAGCATATTAAAAATATGGCCCCTTCATACCTTTCATGCCTGAAAAGGTTCACGCCTGTAAATATAAAGTAATATTTAAAAAAAAAAAAAAAAGATAAGTAGCACTTCTAGGCAGGTTTTGAATGACTTCCTGCTGCTGCTTGGCTCCTGAGCTAACAAGGCTGCTCACTAAAAGGCAGCACAAAGAGTACAGGGACAAACCTACAGGCACATATCTGTTTTCTCATGCTGAAGATCCAGGAAAGTACACTGAGCTATCAGTACCGTGGCATTACTAATTTGTGATTTATCTTCTGTGAAATGACTGTACAAATAATAATGACGAAGAAAAGAGAAGTTAAAGAGGCCAAGTGGCAGTAATGGGAGATTTTAACTACTAGTAATCAACTGGTACATTAGGAGGAGGAAATAAACTGGAGGTTGGTGATGTCTGTTTTTTGACTTCATAAAGAATATATATTAAGTGTAGAAGGCTGGAATGGAACCTAGATTGCAGACAAGGGAGAAGAGAATGAGTTTTAGGAATAGTTAGAAGGCTGGGAATGTGACAAAGACATTTTTGCGCATCTAATTTCTTCAACCCTCTGCTATGCAAACAGAGACGAATGACACTGGTAATTAATACACAAAGAATTTTAAAATATACATACGAAAGACTTTTTCCCCATTCAAAGTCAGAACAGGGTCCTCACTGCTGTTTGCTAAAAGAGTAAACTTCTTTTTCCTTTGCTGTGAATGCAATGTGTCTACTGGGCTGTTATTCCAGGTGGTCAATATCTCTCGTGTCCACAATCTTTGCTGATCCAGGTTCCAACATTACATATTATGGAGCAAGAAGACAGCATGGAAATGCCCCATTGAATGATTTCCTATAGAAGTGCTGCATTATAGAGCCATAGTGAATAGAGTGGAATGACATGAAAGTCAGCCATGTATTAGCAGTAGCATGGCTACCCAGATGGGAATAAATTTAGGGAGGGTTGTCTGGTAGATGAAGCTGGAAATTAATTCTTCAGGACTCCTGGACTGCATATATGATTTTTCCTTAATTCTACTCCATAAAGTTAAAATTATGTATTAGCTCTATTCCCCTGTTTACTTTCTCAGACAGGGTGACTGTAATCATTTTGTAATTTTTTTCACATTCAAACAGTTTTAATTATTTGAGCTAATGCATACAAAGCAAATGCCTGACAAAAACTGGTTGTACAATAAATCACTTTCCTCCTTCCTCCCCAGTACCCCCACCCCAATGTGTAACTGTATATCTGCTTCCTACAAGAAAAATGAATGACACAGCACACACATACATGCTCAAAACCTCAAGCAACACTAAAACTGGTACAGAAGGCTCGTGGAGGATATAATGAGACAAGAAGACTGTTTCAATTCTATTTTTTTCTGCCCTATATTTTCTGCCCCATATTTCTTTCTTTAAATACTTGAAAAAATGGGGTTTCCTGGGAGTGCAGCTCACTGTAAATTACGATAAGACTCTCAGCCTTGGTAATATTACCAATAAGAAATGACATCAAGAGTCTAGGTGTGAAGTAGGTGGCACAAGATTACATCTTCTTCCTAGATTATTCATTGCCATCTCTGGGGTGTGACTGAGGGAGATTCATTGATAAAACCTGCATCTCCTAAAATAATGGATCTCCAGGCTTTATCTGCTTGGTATCAGAGTAAGCAGCAGTAGCAGATGCCTGCAGCCAGTAGCAGATGCCTGCAGTCTATGCTGCTTATGTGCATGCACAGGTGGAGATACATGGCTGCTTACCCTATATATTTCCAAGCCCAAAGCCAGTAGCTACAGGCACCAGTGCTGTGGATATGGTTGTCAGACAATATTTCTTTAAACACATAGCAGTCTACAGGAAGGAAGGAGGTCAGTTAGTTGGAAGATATGCAGAAGCCTGAAATGTTGCATACTTGAAATAGTGCACAGACAACAGTTAATTCAAGGCTTGCTCTTTGCAGGACTGTCAATCTAATATTTTTGTTCTCTAGAATGGTTAACTGAGAACAGGGCTGGTATAAGAAAACTCTCTTGCAGCAACCAATGCTCCTAACTTAATAAAAATAAAACCTTCCACATAGATTCAGTGTGTATTTAAAGAAAATGTACATGGCCTTGAATCCAGAACATATTGTACAGTATCAAAGCCCAATTGAAAGGAGGAGTCTCAAACTGTTCTTCATATGCAAAACATGTGGGTATCCTGTCCTGCATGTGCATATGTTGAACTGTACCTACTCTTTCCTTCCCCAAGACTGTATTCATGTCATGGATAGTCTGCTATTTGGCTAAAGAGCTTTTTTTTTTCAGGCCCCAGCTGAGCAATTTTTAAATTGAAGATAAAGTGGCTTTATTCATCTGTTCTTTCACTCTTCTGTTGTTTTGGTTTGTTAGTTTGTTTGTGTTTGTTTTTGTTTTCTGCGCTATTGACTGGATTTCCCAGCTATGACCTGAACCAAAGCATCGTGGTCAGTTCTGAAGTCTCCCATTGCTCTTTTCACTTCATCTTTGTCTAGCTCCTGTCTAGCACGGGATTTTCCATGGCGCTCTGTGTTGTTGGCTTTTGTTAAATAAGCACTTATTGAACACACAAACCTGGGACTATTTATTTTCACTATTGGTAAATGACTTTGGGTCTGACTTCAGAAGTATTTTGCTTTCGGGCTGATTCACTTTATGTTTGTAACAAAGGAACTGACCACATTTTCTTACACTGGTTACATCTGCACTCACACTGTTTAGCAGATACTAAACATCAGTGTTAATCACTTAAAGTTTAATCCACAAACTCAGTGTGGCCCCTGTGGGTGACATCTCGTACAAGGCTATATTTTATGGCTTCTCCCTGGAGAGCTCTCAGGTTAGGCCAAAAAAATGCTGCTGCTTGATGTTTAATAGCTTGGACATTATTGTGGAGCCTGTAAAACCTCACCCCTGCTGTTATGTGGGTTCTTCAGCAACTGTACAATCAACATGCTATAGCTGCAAAATGTTTTTCTCAGTCAAGGGAGTTGTAACCTAAAATAAATGTAAAAAAAAGAAATATTTAAAAGACTTTTGTCCACATATGTTCCCTTGTGTCACTGCAGCAGTAAAAGTGCTTTCGCTGGAGGTTTTTGGTTGGCTACCTATAGTTGTACAAATGAGAAAGCAAAAACACAGACTTTTGGGAGATGCATTCACTTTAATTGTTTGAAAACTCTTCATCCTTCTATAGTTCAGAGCTGTAGCCCATCAGCAAAGGAGGCACATTTCAGCCTTAACTTTGACCCTTGAGAAGCTACAGCTAATTACTGTGGGTGGAATCCTGCTGACCCTTTTGCAGTTAGTGCTTGGCATGACTTTGACCATAGATTACATCCATGAGTTTGTAAGTAGATTACAAATAATTAGTTTCAGCCTCGGTTCGTGCTCCTTTCTACTCTGAACTGAAAACAAAAGTAACTATAGAAATGCAGCATATTTTGGTCATGTTTTGCATAGAGGAAAACAGGCTTTGCTCTGGCCAGCTTCCCCTGTGGAGAAATAGAGAATAGAGAACATAGAGAATATAGTTCTTCATTGGAGCTGCATGATTTGCATATTAATTAAAAATTTGCAAGGCCTAGAAAACTATTCTGGTTGCACAGATGCAATCTACCAGCAGACAAGGGAGACCTGCAACAAAGCAAAATCTAGCTGACGTTGTACCTGTCAACTTGATGCAAAAACATTGAGAAATCTTTGCAGCAAAATGTGACTGCCAAAGCAACAGAAAGTAGTTAAGACAGGGGACCAAACATATGCTTTTCGATCCTATGTCCCTGACAATGTATTATTATGTGGACATTCCATGTGGATATTTTTTTTTTTTTGCGCAATGTGGGGTGAGAAGAAAAGTCATGTCATGTAATGTATGTGTATAAAACTTATATGTATAAATGTATACATATATATACATATGCCAAAATCCCTCAAATGTTCATGAGAACACATAATGCTGCAGCATGACTAGCAGCATACAGCATAAGATGGGGTATGGACCACAGAAAGGTTCTGCCTCAGTGAATGCTGGTACTGTTACCTGCCTTATTTTATGGAGCCAGACTCAGTGTTTTGTGGGGGGTTGCAGGTGTGTTCAGCCACACTCATTGGCAGGTTAGCAGTGGAAAGCTGAAATTAGAATAAATGATCGCTTAAATAAGGCTTGCAAACTGAAAGAAACAGATGAAAGAAAAGACGGACCTGAGCACCTTGAAATGTGCTGCAGAGCATGAGCTTTCTGTGTTAGAAACTGCTAACCTGTGTGACTGAGCAGATATTTCTTGTAAATAGACACAATGTGGAAAACAATGCCTTGATGTCTGTTAAAGCATCCAGAGACTGAAATCCTCAAAAAGAGATAAATTATCTGACTCCTCACTGTGATAATTAGTCATTAACTTAAATGTCACAACTATTCACTATTTCACTGTTGTGGAAATCATTTGCAGACGGAAGAGAAAAAAGCCAACTGTTGCTGAATAATACAGCCTAAGCCTTGTTACCCCACCTCGGAAACTCACAGCTTTGGAGGATTCCAGCCTTTGCCCTATTTCAGAAGCAAACCCAAATTGCTGGAACTGTGTGGAGCAGCTCCCTCACAAAACTGGGTGAGGAGAGCAAAAAAAATCAGCAATACATTGGACTGTAATTTCTTCATATTATTTCTCAGACAGTTTCCACTGAAAAGACAAAAATGCAATAAAACTGCCATATGAGTAGATCTGCATGTGTCCTTCATCAGAATGTAGTGCCAGCGTCACATTCTGTACAGAGAAAATAAAAGTTAAGAGTGAACTCTTGGCTCAAATAAAGTCAGTGGGAGTTTTGCCATGGCCTTTGGAGGACCAGCTTTTTACCACAGGTATTCAACCAGGGTCAGAGTAACCCACTCTTATTGACGGACTTTATTTGTGAACACATTTTTTCTGGCATGGTTAGAGTGTGTTGAAAATACTGACCTTCTGAGCTAAAGAAAAGCAAAAAAAAAAAAAAAAGGAGGGAAAAAAAAAAGAGGTAAAGTGATTTGTGTTCATGATAAAAGTGTTTTTCTGCAATAACACAGCATGAGGTCAGTCATTACACAGGTTGCATTTGCCATGTTATATCTCCTGCCAGACGAATACAATCCGAGGCCTGTTACCCCCGCCTGCAGTACTGTTTCATAGTTATGAAGTCATGACAGCTGTGATTGCCGGTGTGGAGAATAAAGTCAGTGGAAAAAGTTTGGATAGGTTCCCGCAACACGCTGGCCAAAAATAAGTTAGCTGGAATTAAAACAGAAGAGGAGAAAGCTTGCGGGGGGAGAAGAGCAAGGGAACCCACCGAGGTTTTACTCCAAGACACGGGGTGAGGCACAGCAACTCCAGGCCAGGCCCTGGCTCCGTTCCCATCTCTGCGGGACCCTGGAGCTGATGAAAGGTCCGAGGTGCAACCACGAACCCAATTTGGCTAAGCATGTCCTACCTCATGGAAATTGGTACTTCCCTTTTCCTGCTTCCCTGGGGATTCACAAGTAATTTGAATTAATTTCACTCCCAGCTTAACAATAACTGCACAAGCACACCACTGCAGTCCTTGCACCTGAGGAAACATTTTATATGATCTATAAACTCACAATGTCCCATTTGAGTACGGGAAGCAGGTGCTAATCAATAATGTGTTGCCAACATTTAAACAAGAGGTCTCCACAGAAAGTCTCCCTTAGCTGTGACAAACACTGCTGCTCCATTCCCCTGTGGGCCCGGGGCTTTTTGCATTTGCAAAGATCGAAATTCTGCTTTCCTCATACACCATCTGTGGAAAAAAAATTTTCTCATGTCATCCAAGCAAAGCAACAATGCTTTGCAAATTAATGTTAATGGAAAATGTTCCTGTTTCACTTGTGAAAAGTACTGTGAGGGTGTTCAGAACAGTGCAACAGTCGGTGTGTGCAGTTGGGTTTCTTCAGAGAGAAGAACGCCAAGATTTTTCCTTTGGATTTAGCAACTGATACTCATTACAATAAGTGATTTATCATGAGGGAGACGATCATGGCCTTCAGAATACCTTGAAGGAATTTGTCAGGGATGACAATGAGATGTCCAGAGATAGTGATGCCTCAGATACAGAGTGATGGAAGCGGATTACAGACTTTTCAAGGGCCATGAAGAACCACTGTGGAATATCTGTATTTCTAACTGGTCCAAGTGGACGTTATCATTTTAATCCAGTAAGCTTGTGTTGGACATGATTGTGTTGAAAAGGATCCCAGGAAGCAGCAAGAGCAGTGACAAAAGACACATGGCAAAAGATCCTGAGAAAAAGGATCAGACAATAAAGGACTAAATTACTCCAAATGAGCAAAGAATGAGATCATCCTGTGAAGGTACAATGTTTAATAACTGCATGTAGGTCTGGTCCTGTATTTACATCCTATATTTTAGGATCACTTCCAGTGCTTTACATCTGATCTTACTAGTGTCTAGCAATGTAGGCAGTATTGAGCTCTTTGCCTAGATGAGTGGTGAAACCCTCACAAGCACAGGTTTCCCACCAAGCAAGAAAAAGAACAAGACAAGAAAACCAGCGCATATATTGCTGGTTTGTTGTGAAGATTGCTTATGTCTGTTTTGCAGCAACATTTCTGGCAGACACCAGGTATTCCATTTTACAAATCAATCAAGTTGTCCGTGCCCACATTCAAAGGAAAGGGTGTACTTCTTCTGCCTGATATGGGGAAAAGTTTTGGTTCAGTTTCACAAAGCCAAGTAACTACACACATGTGCTTACAATGATGTTATTTCGATGAGCTATTCTCGTGTCTCAGAAACTGTCCCTTGCTCAAAGCCCTGCTAGACTGTAATAAAATTCACTAGCACATACGAGGGACAACAACATTGATGACTTTGTCGTCTTGTACTCCAGCTTGTGTGGGAAGAACTCATCTTTGCCTTATTTAGAAATAAACTTTTTTTATTATGAAACTATTCACTATGTTAACACAGAGGGAGGCTCAGACTGTTTGACTTTTCTAATCTTTATTTGTTTATGATTTTAAAATATTTAAAGCTAGAAAAAAATAAGATTAAAAAATCAAACACTGTGAAAGCCATATACAAGGGGAAGATTAGAGAATGAAACATTCTACTTCTGTCTGACCCCTCTCAACAATTGCTTCACCACCACACCTCCTCACAATTGCGTCAGCTTTTGGGGCTAGACTACCATCAAAAGTCAAGAAAACAAGAAGATTAATGGAAAATTTGAAATATGTATTAAAAGTCTCCTTTCTGATACCACTTAACAGCCAGGGGCTCATGCAGGGTTGAAGGACAAGTAAGAAAATACAAACCATTTCTTGCCTTTTGAAACTGGGTGCGGACAACAAGACAAGAGCCACTAACAAAGATGAAGGAGGGCAAAACAGGACCCACGTTGTAGCTGAACTGTACTGCTGAACAATCATAGTGTAGATGTTCCAGAGACAGACTGCCATAAGTTAAGAAGCTGGCACATAATTCTACTATGACATCCACCATCTGGCTATTGCATTATATACATACACCCATAGATCTTCCTTTCTGTGCTTGTGGTTTTTTTGTTTTGGTTTGGTTTGGTTTTTTTTGTGACATGTTTTTTGCTCTCTGAGGTACAGACCTGTGCTTTCGGAAGAGAAGTGGATCTTCTGAAGACAAAACACTTTCATGCCTCAGACAGAGGACAGTACTAAGGCTGCATTCATTGCATGACACTTCAGTGCAGTGTTCAATGCACAACACCTACATCAGTAGCCTCAAACCCAGTGTGAGATCATTTCCAGCTCTGGACAGAGTCCCCAGCCACTGGAGACAGTCATGATTCCCAAGCTGGTCCTTATCTATAAATAGAATACCACAGGCAGAGGACAAAGAAATCTGTGAATTGGAGCATGGAGTGTTAAGATAAACAACATACACAGCTTTTTTTTTTTCACTCTTTTTTTTTTTTTCTCCTCAGAATGAACTCCAGCACAACACTTAAAAGCAATTTGGTAGAGAAAGAAGGGAAGCAAGATATGTCAAGTATTCAGAAGGCAGAATCATTGAATCATCAAGGTTAGAAAAGACCTTCAGGATCACTAAGTCCAGCCATCCACCTGACCTACTGAGTCCCTTCACCAAACCATCTCCCCTAGTGCAATATCCACACATCTCTTAAATCCTTAAATACGTCTAGGAATGATAACTCCACCACTTCCCTGGGCAGCCCGTTCTAATGCTTGACCACCCTTTCCATGAAGAAATTCTTCCTAATGTCCAATCTAAGTTTATTTGTGTCCTATGACTTGTCACCTGAAAAAAGAGACCAATACCATCCTTGCTGCATCCTCCTTTCAGGTAGTTGTCAAGAGTGATGAGATCTCCCTCCAGCCTCCTTTTCTCCAGACTAAACAACCTCAATTCCCCCAGTCACTCCTCATAACTCTTGTTCTCTATCCCTTTCACCAGCTTTGTTGCTGTTCTCTGCACACACTCCAGCACCTCGCTGTCCTTTTAGTGAGGGGCCCAAAACAGTTGAGTTCTGAACACAGAACTCAAGGTGCAGTCTATCCAGTGTAGCATACGAGGGACAATCACATCCCTCATCCTGAAGTCCACACTGTTTCTGATGCAGAAGTAGAGTGCATTGTCCTGTCAGTGCAGCTACAGACTGAGATGTTTTATTTGTTTTTAATTATGTTGATTCTCACTCCACTAGATCAGATTAAGAGAAAAAAAAGGAACTTCACCTGTTCTACAGTTTCTTAGGGTCATAGACATGTCCTTAGAGCATTTTTCATTTAAAAACTTGCCAGTAGTCTGAATACCTGTGATTTTTATTTATTTATCTGGTGAGACTATCAATTCTCTAAGTTCTTAGCATTACAGCAGAAGGAATTTGGGCTGAAAAGATGAACCTATTTTTCCTGGAGGCAAAGTAGAGAGAGTTGGTGTTGAATGAAGACAGAGGAGGTTAGCCTGTGGTGCCTGCTAAGCCCCAAGTGCAGCACTGTGTTTTTTCCCGTCTGAAGGTTTTGCTCTATATCATGGCTGCTCCTCCACTCTGGGACTGGGGTTTTCAGAGGTGATTTCCACATGCAGACACATGCAGGCACTGTAGACGGAGGTGGATGCGATCATTTACTGTATGTGGCACAGTCCAGTTGTATTTACTTAAATTAGATATCATAGGCATTCTTTCCCTCCCTTCCTGTTTTCCCATTGATCTTGCTTTTGTGTATTGTATTTACTGTGCACCACACTGCTGCCTGAACTCTTAAGTTGAGGCCAACATCAATCCTGCAGCTGATCAGTGTGTCCTTCTCACTGCTTGGTTAGAATTGGCTGAACTGGTTAATGCAGCTGAAGTCAATAGATCGATCCCAAAAGTAAAATAAACCTCATAGCTTTTCCTTCTGTGCTGTTTTCTCCTTATACACAAAAGCATTAGATATCCAGGCCTGTTGTTATGTATTCTGCTCTGGGACCAGAGTCTGCAGCAAATGTGAGTGACTGTGCACAAAGGAATAACGCAAAGCAGCACTGGACGCAAGAGATGCTGGCCTCTTCTCATAAACAAAAGTTCTCAAATTTTCAGGCTTTCATCCTTCATGTAATCCATAATCCATTGAAATAATAATCCATGGAAAGCCAATTAAATCAAAAGCAAGAATGCTGTATTTCTATTTTTTTCTGAGTGAAGGAGAAATGAAACAAAACAATTCTTATTTTCTTTATCCACCAGAAGGAACTTCCAAATGAACTGGGTTTCTGTTTTGAGCAAGAAATACCCACACTTACTTATTAATTGCTTGTAATGTTTCTGGGAAGGGTGGGCAAATTCTTTCCACTTTTATTGCCCAACCCCATGAGGGATGAGAGGAGCACAGGAAAGGGCACCATCTGTTGTGACTGGCAATTTGTACTTAATTATACACGCACAACCAAACAAAAGAAATACAGATACACTGAAAAATGGTACGGTGATGACAAGCAGAGCTGGCCCCTGGTTTGTTCTTTTTCAATACTGGCTTTCAGTTTTACCTATGTGTGCACGTAAGAACAGGGTAGGTTAATGCTCTGCCATTATCAGAAGTGTGCGCATGTGACTCAGCTCAAGACCCATGACATAAACTCCCTTTAAAGATCACACTTTCCTTCTGTGTAAAACACCAGTGTTCAGAACGAAGACTACAATCTTTTCCTTTAAAACTGCTAGACAGCAGAGGAGGAAAAGATCCCTGCGGTGTGCTGTGAACTGTATACTACACTCATTAGTGACTCCGTCCTGTGAGCTGAATACTCTGGCTGGGATCCAGGAAAGCACAAAGTATACATTTAATTTTCAGCATGTGTGTAGTGTCATTAACTGCAAGCACATGCTTACATGCTTTCCTCATTCCTGCTCTTGGTTCTGTTATTTAATATAAAAGGCAGCAGTGGCGTTTAGGGGTTGAGAATGTTTTGGAGGGGATCTAAATGAAAGTGCTGAAACCCTCCCACAGCATGCAAGAATAGCGAGACAGTGCCATTGAATGTTTCTGATTGACATGATATCCCTGCCTGAATACTGCACTTTGAATGAGCTTTGTCAGGCAAACCTCTATCTGTTTGCATGCATATTGGTTCATGCTATTAAACTGGGCAGCATGGGGAGACGAGAAGAACGAACTGGCATGGTTTCAGCAAATGATGTATACTGTTCCCATCTCAGCCAGGCTATGGAGTTCTCCTGCAGCTGTAAAGAAGTTACTTTTCCTTAAAGTTATAGCAGTGTTTTAATGCTACAGCTTGGTCCAGCCTCTGCCCTGGTCCTCCAGGCATGCACCTCTCCTGTCCCTATTTGGTATGGATCTGTCAGGAGGGAAGAGCCTTCCTGAGGCAGTATTGCTCGTTTTGAATGCTTTCTCAGCAACAGTGCCGTCCTCAGAAAGGAGCTTTGCAGACATTTCCCCCCGTGTTTCTATCTGCAGGCTACCCCACGGCGAGTTAGGTGGGGAGGCACACAAAGTGAACTCATGGCTTGCATGAAGTGCCAAAACACAGGCTGAATTAAACATTGCTTCTTTTCCATACTTTCCTCAGTGGAATTAGGAAATGATGGGCTTCTTCTTAGTATGCCTCCTTCTCAAGCTGATACATGTGCACTATTACACCTACTTTGTGAGTGAAAGAACCAGCAGGGACAGAGTTAGAACCATGGCCCTTCACCAGCACTGTGGTGGGCCAAAATTAAAATTAAGCAGGTGAGGAATGCCCAAGTCTTTAGACAGAGTTGCATTTTATGTGGTCGGTTAGGGACTCAGAAAGGGTGAGTGACTCTAAAGCTGGAGTGGCTGGTCTCCATCCCCAGGATCTGCCTGTCCTCCCTCTTGTGAGCATTTGGTGGGCACTGCATTTGGGACCTGCCCAACTCCCAGCAGCTTTCGTGCTTGGGAGCCCAGGGGGCTGCCACGCAGTGGTGCTCATTCAGAGATTTCTAGGCATGAGAGAGGCTTCAATGCATAGCCAAGCACCCTGGGGACTGCTCCATGATGCCATCCTGTCCTGTCCCGACATTGCAAAGCAAGAGAGGTGTGAAATAAATGACCTGCTTTCTTTTCCCAAAAGTAAATCTGGATTTTTCCAGGAGATTTGGAGAAAATGTCAATGTAGGTGAGGCTGACTTTATCAAAATTGGGTTTACTTGCTACAGAAAATGTCCTGAAATTGCAGAAGAAAACATACATGAACATAAAATTTAATATCCAAACATTCCAGTAAGGGTTGAAATTCAATAAGTAACTAATTTTTTTTTTTTTTTTAGCTAACACTATTTGTTTTATATATGACATTAATATGTTTCAAAGTGACCTGACTTGTACTGTTCTGTAACAAGAAAACATTGTACACTCTTAGGAGAAAAAAAATAAATGGTGAGGGGCTGTATGTGCCTGGTATCTTTCTGAAGTTCTCCAGAGGGAAAAAAAAAAAAAAAAAAAAAAGAAAAGAAAAAGCCTGGGCTTTGAGTTTTATTAAAATGTGAGTCCTTTTTGAAGAGGCCAACTTTAAAAACAGTAATAAGAGAGCCTGAAAAACAGAGACAGTCCCTTCTGGCATCTGTGTATCATATGAAAGCCCGTAATTTTTGATTATCTCACTATTCCCAGAAATGATATTAAGCTGAAACATAGCTCAGGTTAACATAAGCATCAAGTATATACTGGGACCTTTTAATGCTAAACAATAAGCCAGCTTTATTACAGTGATTATTGATAATATGAGGGTTGTGCTGGTATTTAGTCATAACTACATAAAATTATTGTTTTTCTGCTGTAATCATTGGCTATGCAGTTACAAGGGACCAATAATAAGTTTGTAAGTAATTAGTGACAAAGATTTCTTTTGTTGTATATAAATGGAGTAAAAGCCTCAGGCTAATTTTACCAGCATGTTCATATGATATCACTTCCTGAAAATACATGAAAGTTGTTTTTTTTTTATTTTTTTATTTTTAAAAAAGGAGAGAAAGCGTATACACAAAGCAGAGGCTGTACAGGTCCTACAGAAAAAAAAAATAGTAACCTCAAGAAATATCCTGGTTTTCTACCTCAGAAACATGATGTAACATTGAGCTTATTGCCAGAATTAAAGGAAAAATTGCTAGATCTGTCTCATTGCAAGGCTGCAGAGCATTTTTCAGTAAGTAGCTTGCTTAGAGGACTTTGATTCAGTGGCATGATTTTCTGAGTCACTCCATTGATTTGGCGAGACTTTGGTTTGTCATTTTTCCACACTGTCACTTTACACAGATTGGAGCCAACTGTGCTCAGCCTCTGCTGTGAATTACCAGTAGGCAAATCTTAATCAATTTGGCTGATTTTATAGGCTATTCTACTGAGTTTACAGGCTTTGCCCTGAATTTACCCCAGCAAAACCAGATGCAGAATTTGGCCAGTTTTATGTTTGTAACAAGATGTAATTAAACATGACAGATGTGCTTATCCTAAAAAATGTTACCGTACTGCAAGAAAGATAGCTAAGATATTTATACCACTCCTTAAAATCAACACAGACTTTTTACCATGTCCTAAAATCTGTTCTGATTTTTTTTCTGGCTTGCTCAGATACACTACTAATTTTCTAAAGGATTTCTGAACTTCAGATGTGTTTAATTTGTGATTTATTTATTTATTTATTTATTTTATTTTTTCTGGCAGAAGTTTCTCGTGTCTATAGTCTTTGGACAACAAGCTTATATTTTCCTTATGGTTCTGGATGGAAATGCCACTAAATTCCTCTCTGCATGGGAAACTGATCTTGGTATTGTATCTTTGAATGGAATAGAGTCATATTTACTGTTAGCCCTGTGAGCTGATTTGAATGAATGTAAGAACTAGCCCTGATCCAACCCCAAAAATCAAAGTGATGCCAGTGAGGCTACAGTTAACTTATTTTATATTTCAATTTTTTTTCTGTATTATTTGTATATTGCTAACAACAGAGGGTCTAAAATGTTGTGAATAAGGATAAGAGCTCTAGTTAAATACAGGTGAGATTTCCTTTGAGTTCCTGGATAAGCATACGATCTTTTCATGAATATTGCTGACTAAAGTAGGTTAGACCAAAGATGGGAAAATTCCCAAATTTTAAAGATGACTCATCATTAGTATTGGTACCCAATGTTTTTTTCACATGAGTCATAAAAACATGATTTTGAAATCTTTACCAGTGATAGATAATGTCACCAGGGGCAAGATAAGGTGAAATGTCAACACAGCATTTTTGAGTCACACAGTCCTTCTGGAGAGCGATACAAACTGAAGCCATTTTTGCAATGCTTCTGAAGAATAACAAAACAATCCTGATGTTTGTCCTAAGGAGGTCTCTTTACTTTACTCTTTCCTTAACTTTGAATTGAAATATGGCAACTGGACTTTGGTCCAGAGATTTTACTTACTCGGGTAACTTTTACTCTAATGCTTTTGGCAATATACCACGCACATCTCCAGTTTTGCCTAGACCTCTCAGTACAGAGCCGTGAGAGCCATTCTTCTCAAATTGTGTAGTTTTATTCCCATACTGGCTGAGCTATGATTCCTGTTTCTGAACAGAAAAGAAAATACAGTATAATATAACACAGCACAATAAGGTAAATACAGATGACTCTATAGAAGGGAATGCCCAACTCTTAGCTGCCAGTCTGAGTTCTCACTACTGCAGCTGTATTCACAGGTTTACAGCAAACACTGGAAGTAGTTTTATGGAAAATGACGTTAGGGATTAATACTAGTGTGGGTGGAAGTATACTACGACGTGTCCAATGCAGAGACAATTACTGTGCTTGTAAAGAAGAAGCAAAAGCATATTTTGAGTAAAGAAGCAGCTCTGCCAGAAACATCAATTTGCTGGCATAAGTGTGTCTATCCTTAAGGGCTTTGACCAGCAAAGTGCTGCCAGTCAGGGCCTGCTCTCAGACATCACACCTACCCCTACCCTGACTGACACAGTTATTCTGGCACATGCCTGAAATGATGAGTTTAAAATGCATATCACAGAAGGAAAGTTTTCGTGCTTTTATATGCCCAATGGTTGCTGAATGAATGGTTGATATGCTGAATGGTTGCTGAAGAGTGCAGAATTTACAAATGTTGAATGATCACAAATACAGTAAACATACTATCACATTTATGACTGTAACTGTTTTCTTTATTTCTGTAAGTCCCTGTTGATCTTAATTTTAAAACAGGGGTAGATACATTCACACAATTTCGTACAATTTAATTGCTGCTCTCCTAGACGCCCTGGGAGGTGTTGTGCAGCGTTAAAACTGTCCCTCCCATGGGCTCAAGAACAGATCATTTCCCTCACCATTAGCATTCCCACATGCTGACAGCCAGGGCATGTGAGCAGAGCCAGCCTTGCCAGCTCGCTCCCTTCCCCTGGAAAGGTGCTGCAGGAAGAAATCCGAAAGGACATTAGGAGCGAGGCCTGACTCCAGACCTCACAGTCAAACACCACCTTGAAAACTACTGATGAGCAGCAGGCCGGGCTTCTGAAGCCTTTCCCTTGGCTACAAACCCCCATGGTAAGCAGCTGGTGGTGCACAGCCCGTGGTGAGCCCAGCAAGGACAGCCAAGGGCCGTGGGCTGGGTCCCCACTGGTGCAGGGACAGTGGCAGCAGCCCCCGATGGGAGCAGGCCGCGGGTGGTTTTCATTACAGCCTGCTGCGGTGAGGCTGGGCCCCGGCATTCCAGCGGAGATGCGGGCCTATATTAAATTAAACGCACACACACACACAAGGAGAAATTTAAATAACTCAGAGGGTCAGCGCAAAAATGACAAAAGCCAGGGCACAGAAGTTAGGGCCAGCGTGCCTCACTCCCTGCTTGCACTGCAGGGGAAGAAGTGGCTGTGAGCCTACTGAGTTACTATTCTAAACTTGTTTTGGCTTCCAGCTTCCTAAAGTCTACCCCCAAAAAAAGAAAAAATTCCCAAGCAGACATTTGTGTGAGAGGATTTAGAATCATAGTACTTTTTTTTTTTTTTTTTTTTCTGCCAGTTTTAAAGGATTTTAGAGAAGAGATTTCAGGAGAATGTTTTTTGTTTGTTTGTTTTGTTATTTTTTTTTTCACAAAATGTTTCATTATTGTGGAGGAAAAAAAAGGAAAGAAAATTATAGTTAATGGGCCCCTCTGGCTGAAACATAACACTGAATGCCAGCGGCCAGTGTTCATTTAACTAATCTTAAATAACAAATGTGATTAATGTTTTATTTACATATATTAAGGAGCATAAGGCTAGAGAGCTTTGTACCCATGATGAGGAATAATACCAGGGCTGTAGGTTTTTCTCTGAAAAAAAACTCAACTCTTTTTCAAGTGAAGATAAAATACAAGATATAATAACACAGCTATGAAAACGTGATTACGGAAAAAAAGACCTGCCAAAATGTCCCCAAGATTCTGCTGTCGGCCCTGATGAATTGAATTTACAGGTTCCTTGGTGGGAAGGGATGATCAGAATAAGAGCAAGTGGTAAACTTCACCTCCCTGTGAGGTGGTTTATAGGCAGATCCCATGTGGGCTTTGCTCCACCAGAGCAGCCCACTCCCACACAGGGCCTTGCAGGGGGCAGGTGATGGTCGAACCTCATGGGGTGCTTGGGCACTTGGGGCCACCGGTCTACCTGGGGGGTACAGGTGGCCTCTACTAGCCTGGCTACTGCTGGTTTGAGGCACAGCCCAGGTAACAAGACAGACTCGGGAGAGTGTTGTGTGTATATCCATGGGGACACTGGGAATCCATGCAGGGTGGGCAGCAAGATGTCAACAGAGCATACTTCTTTATCTCCTCAAAAATATAGATTTTAGAAGTATGTTTTGCCCTCTGTCATCTGGCATCTTGACAGTATGGGTTTATCACACCAGGATATCATTACACTGTCTTGTAAGGATGGATCAGGAAGACAGTGTATAATGCAGTGGTGTAAGATGATGTTGTTGCTACCTTGCTAGCAAGCAGGGAGTATGAAAGGATATTTGCATTTGGAAAACCATCAGCGGGAATCCAAAGTGGGTATAACACCACTGAGCATAGTGCTAAGAGTGCTCAGACTCATTTCCGACTTTGGAAGCTGTTGGCTTTGCGAATGAGACTGAAGCCTGAAAATGTCATTCGACATGTTCCATCCTGATGCCAGCAGCTTCTGGAAAGGCAACTCCTGATGCAGACCTATAGGAAAACATACCAGTATTGACTACATCATCCTCCCTTACCTACTCTTAAGTAAGAGAGGGAATAGAATGAGAAAAAGGAAGTGGAGGGGAAATCCTGATTTAGATGAGGCATTATCACCAATGTCACTAAAGAGAATGTGTCACTAAAGAGAATTTACCTCTTTGGTATAGCAAAACATCCATCTTGATCTTGCCTCAATAGTGTTTAGTGTAGGTGAATCCTCCAGTCAAAATTAACCAGAAAAAAAAAATTACTTCTGCAGGAGGAGTGGCCTAACTGGAATTGGGAGAAAATGGTGAAGAGACTGTGTTCCAGACTGCATTCAAAACTCTTTTGAGCATTAAAGGACCTGCTTAGTGCAGCCATGAGTGAATGCCACACATTCCTAAGGAGAAATGTGGAAAACTTACCAGCTCTTTTCTCTTTAAATTACATTTCAGGGAAGGAGGGGAAATGGGAATCATCAAGGGAGTAATGTGAAAGAATAGACCCCGATCCAGTGTGGTATTTTCACCCTTTTGCGTAACATCTGTGCTCCAGATATCCATTGGTACATGTGAGTCACTGCAGATGCAATTGCAGAATGTAGTAAGCATGCACTGCTTGGTTTGGGGAATTTTGGCAAAGGAATCTAGCAGACCCCAAAGCTGCCATGATTTATTGAAAATTCTTTTTCAATCACAACTAGTTTAATTCGAAATTTGTATGATTTTTCTTAAAAGTTTGTTGGCTTTAGCTGTTGATCCAAAGAAATTTACATTTCTGCAGGTATTTGTGCACTCAGCTTAAATCAATATTTCTTCCTTCCTGTGGGAAAATGTGCCCCATGTGTGTCATTCTAGAAATTACAAAAAAAAAAAAGGAGCTATTGTCAATCCGTCCCTAAATAAAAATATTCTCACCGAGACCCTAACCTTTCCATAACAGTTAACAAGATGTAAGTGAACAACAAATGGTAGCAAACAAGGTGTTTAATGAAAATCATGCTTTTTGTCATGTTAAGGGTAAAAAGGTATCAGATTAAAAGAAAGAAGAATAAATTAATCTCAGTGACAGAAGACTTTACTACCTGGATAATTTGAAACTGGCTTCTGTGAACATCTTATTTATGATCTTTCCTAGCTGTTGACAGATAGCTCCTTCTTGCTGAAGTCAGTAAACAGTTATAACCAGTTTTAAAACTCACTAATTCATAAAAAAAAAAAAGCAAAAAAAAAAAAGGCAGGATCATGTGAATACCTGAGAAATGCAGTTGCTAAAGCCCAATAGATCGTAGGATTAGTATGTTTTTTCACTTCTCTCTCTTTACACAGTCTCTCTCTTGACATTTGGAGATGTACATACCTACATTTGCTCCATGACTCTGGGCTCAGCTTCCAGAGGTCTCGTATGAAGACCTGAACATGTTTCTTCAAGGTTGTCTATCATTTCATTAATGGTACAATTTACACGAGACATAGAGAACATCCCATGCTCCTCACTTAAAATGTCAGCCTGCCATTATGTTTTGCTGTATCAAGCATCTCCTTGAGCATCTGGAGAAGCAGGTCTTGTGCTCATAGTTCATAGGACCATGTGTTTCTTTGCCTGCTTTTTCAGACTTGTGTCAGTCTGTTGCCATCTGGCCTGCAGTGTATAGCAGGAAGTAACACGCTAAAGCAAAACCAACTGTGGATACAATACTAGCAAGCACAGCTCCTCGCATTTCATGAAGACTTGAAACCTCCAATAGTTTTCCCAGATTAGTATCCGTCATATGAGGTAAAGTAACAAAACAGATTTTTGAATGTGCTGATTAACAGCTACCAATAATGCACCACGGTCCCTAAAGCAAATGAATTATTGTCTGTTCGTTGATTAAGTAGGGAATGGTAATGCATTATGTTTTGAAGTCTAATAAGTAACTAATGACAAATATGTGTTGTGTGGACAACTGGGCCACAATGTGCTGTGACATTTACTTTACAGTAGTTTTAGGAATACCTGAGATCCATGAAACTGTTGCAGAGCCCTTAGCATTTCTGAAGCAAACAGGCTTTGTAAGAGATCACTGCCTCATACGGCCTTATAATTCTTACATACTTCTCACCATGTCTATAGGCTAGCAAATGAAGTTGCATTGCACCTAAAAGTGCAAATGCAAACGCTTGGAAACATATCCACCCCTGTTCCACATTGCTACTATTATTTTTTACATGAAATCCTCTTAATTCGGAGGTATGCATAAACCACAGTACAGCTGCTGGCACAAGTATAGGACTTGTTGCAGCTATAAACACTGCAAAGACACATTCAGGTAGAAAACTGCCACGACTAATCGTTCAAAAGTAGAGTGCAATACACCCTATACAGGGACCTGTGCAGACACTTCTAACACTAGAATAAAATGGAGCTCAGGGGCAATGGATGCTTAAACTGCTCAGGGGTAAAAGAGACCCTCTACGTCTGCATCTATAGGTTGAAAATGTGGTCATCTGAGCATTTTAAATGTATCACTTAGTTTTGTAATTCATCCACCACTGGTGTCCGATGATTAATTTGGACCAACCTCTGCAATGCGTTCTGCAAGGCACTATTGTTTTCAACCTGAGAGTTATTGCATACACAATGCTGCACAAAGACACTCATTTGTCTCAGGTGCTGGCTGAAGAAATTACATCCTACAGGCTTTATAGATGTTGCAATCCTGGCCTTCCTTTTGGTCAGCAAGATTAGATGTGTGCACAAAGAGCAAACCAATGCAAAGGGAGGACTGGACTATATGCCAAGGATGGCAAAGGGCCCATATTTTTCATATCAGCTCTTTTTTGGCGTGAGCATCTGGAGCTGGATCCCTGTGTTACAGCTTGGTAGATCTTGGCAGAGAAGTAACCCTGAAACCCATTCTCCCTGCAGCATGAAAAAGGGATGTGTTTTATTGGCTGGAGGGGTCTTCAGAGAAGGTGGTGGAGGAAAATGTAAGCAGTATGCCTTCCCACAGCCTCTCAGTCAGCTTCCACAGCCTCTGTCCTCTCATCACTTTTTCAAGTCTCTTGGGCCACTGTCCAGTGCATATCTGTCTGCTGCTTAACGAACTCAAGCTGTGGTTTTCAGGCTGATAAATAATTATGCTAATTAACAGGTTGGAGGAAAATGTGATGTTATTTCTGTGGAATGTTCTGAGAGGCTGGAAACACTTAACTGCAAAAACGACATGTGGTGAAATAACCAATAATTTGCTTAAGAAACCCACATCTGGTATGCCTGCTAGAAACAGGGGTTAATAGTCTGTCAGGGGCAGGCAGTGGCAGTGAGTAGCCCTAGGATAAACAAAAAAGCCTTAACGGCAGGAAATGGGCTTGTTCTCCTAGCATAAGCATTTACATTGGCTGCTAACCAGCAAGAGATGTAAAAGGAGTTGTTTAGTTTACACTTCGAAAAAAAAATAAAGAGAGATGGAAACAAACAGTCTTTTGCATTTTGTGTATCTGTGAGAAGGAATAAAAGCTATTGAGCACAGCTAAAAATGGTCATAATATCTATGCTCCACACTCCTAGAAGAGGCCAGACTCAGCACAAGATTCCAGTCATAAAAAGGGAGAAGGATTACTTAATTTATTTATGCGTAATTGAAATAGCTGGCAGATAATTACATGCATGACTTTTAGTCACTGCCCATGCAGAAAAGGGGAGTGGGGTTGGGGAACAGAAGACAAACAAGGAAGCTTGGTTAATTGAATCAGGTTGACATCCTGATTTTATACATAAAGATCGACCCTGATTTTCATTTTGAAGACAGAAAGTCCAAATGGCACTTGTGATAAGAAGGAAGATATTCCCATTTGACACCACAGTAATCAGGAGAAGATCTAGACCACAATGCTGGGAACCCACCCTTGCATTAGTGTGGCATTGCTGCAGCACTTAGAAGAGCAAAAGAGAGAGCCACATTTTAAGATGGGATGAAATGTAAATAATGTACTCATTTGACGAGATTCAGATGAAGCGCTCTGTGTGTGGCAAGCTGATTCTGTATTTATAGCAGTTAAAGAAACACACAAGACGCTCTGGATACACTAAAGACCATGAATAATACATTGTTGGTTCCTAATTTCATTTTAAATAAACAGACAATGTTCTACCTTAGGTGGTGTTTTTCTGCTGAAGTGATGCGACCCTTGCAAAGATTGCTGCTACATCTGAGCTGTATTTTTCACACCAGAAAACATAACACCTCAGCAGATGTTGGCAGCTTTCTATTGCATGCTGGACTACTTGACATTTCAAGCTAAATTTTCTTTCATAGTCACTCTCAAAGATGTATATTATCCCTTGTCAAAATAAAGAGTTGTGGTCTCTTTCCAGCTCAGAGGAATACAGTAAGTGCACATTATCACCGTAACATCTAAGTTACTCTCTCTTTCAACACATTAGTGCATATTACAGCCTTGCAAATGACAGGCTTTCACAGCCACATATTTTAGTGTCATGTCTTGTTTTATAATGACATCTTTTTTTTTTTTTTTTTTTTCTAGTGAGCCTAGCACACGGCACCGATATGACCTTGCAGCTTTGCAACCTTTCTCACGGCAGCAAGATCTCCAGGCCACATGTTGATACCTGAGGCAGGAAGCAGCAGCCATGAAAGGAACCAAAAGCCTTGTTTATCAGCAAAACAATTAGTTACACTCGGCTTGGTTCGATCCAGGTGGCACTGTCCATCCTCCACTGGGGAAGTGTCCTGATACAAGACTGCCGCCTCACAAATGGAAGTCGCCTCAGTACTGGTAGGTTTGGAGGCTTTCTGTGAACACCCAAGGCACTTGGCTGCACGAAGGGTCTGTCCTGAAGCGCTGCTTCCTCACGCAATAGCAGATCACCAAGCGATTGCTTCTAGAAAACAAAAAATGCCAGGGAGAGGCCACCTCAGACAGTGGTACTTCTACGTTGTCCAAGTGCTGTGATAACACAGTCCTGGGCATGCATAACTTATCCATGCTTTCATATATGCTTTGGTTGTGCTTTAGATTATCATGTGAGCAGCATGAAGCTAGAACAACTACAGGCTTCTAGGAACAGAACCAGGAGCAGACACCATAAAATACTGCCGGAAATCTATGCATGATTTTTTTTTCCTCTATGTTCTGTTTCAGCCCCATACAGAGGAGTGAGAGGGTCCATTTTAAAACCAAGAATAAGGCTCATTCGTGAATATATAAATGTAAGAATTCCAATAAAGACAGAGCTGCAAACACAGGGAATTGCTGTTCGCTGAAGGCTGACCTGGATCTAAAGGGCTAGCAGCAAAATGAAAGAGTAGGTGACAAAGATGAAGTAAGTTTTAGAAAAGGTTATTAAGGCTTAGCTGAATTCTTGGAATTTTTGAAAGTTTTTTATTATTATTTTGAATCCTTCTTGAGTTGTGAGTACTATTTTGTGTTTTTGCCTTTTGTGTATTCCCAGAAAAGTACATCCATCATTCTTTGACTTGCAAGGAAAATTTTGCGTGATGCTGAGGGAAGGAAAAGTATGTAAAATAAGATTTGTATAGCAGGAGAGATCAGCCATTAAAAATGTTAAGTCTAGTTGTTTATTTTCACTGAAATCATGAAGCTTTTGACCACAGAAAAAAATAATAATTTGCCAAATACTTGTATCTGTCTTCGTCTCTGTTTTTCATGGTACTTTCATCAACATGGCAAAATGATGCTTTAAGGTGATTTGCTGAAAGATTTGCATAATTCCATGTCTTATACATAAAATTGATGAATTTTGAGTGAATGGATCTTGAAAACTGTTGAGAATCTTCCATAAACAACCTCAACGCTGGCAAATAGGAAGCAAGTGCATGCACTCCACTGAAGTCATCTGAGCTTACAGCTGGAAGACCCCAGTAACAGGAAGCAAGGGCAGCCTATTATTTCTTCTGCAAATCAAGCAGGGAGATATTTAAAGATATTTAATTAATCTGGCGTGCAGTGCAGGCAGAGAGCAGCAGGCAAGAGCTCTCCCACCAGGCCTTGGCACCCCAAAATCTTTCCAGGCCTCACATCTGTCTGCACAGTGCTGCTTCCGTTTGTGCACAACAGACCTGTGAGGAGTGCAAGTTTAGGTATCTAATCAGATATCTAAATTTGGGATCTAAACTGAAGTATTATGAATGTGTGCCCCGTCCCTTGTGTCATCCCCACCCCCTCAAAATTTACCTGGATTGCAATGAATATTTGGATCTGGATATAGTGTGTTTATATCTATTCCAGTTCATTCACAACCTTGGAGATTTTAGGAAATATTCTCCATAATGAAAGCAAAACGCCTTTTTTCTCAGCTCTAAACATTTACTTTTGTAATTGATTTATGTAGGTCTTGCGTAAATAGAAACTTAATAAGTCTCCAGTGTGTTACCTAAACAAATTTGTGCTTCAAAATGCACTGTGGTGGAGCATTTGATGAAACTGATAACAATATCCCTTATTGCTTTGGGAAGGTCTCCCCTTCAGGAAAGGAAGTTCTGTGTTTGAAAGAAAAGTAACAGGAAAAGATATATTTCAGAGGCAGTGAGAGGAAGCTGTTCCAATAAGAACAGACACTTTTTTTCCTAGGAGATGATGTGGAAGCAACCAAACATGGCTGGCTTTAGACTGCATCTTCTTGACATAGGCCTCGCCTCCCGCTCTTACAAGAGATTATTTTATGCTGGGAAATGTGAAGTCATACACTCTTCCAACATTTTGACAATGACCAACTATGAACATTTTGGGTAGTTTTTATCTGTGCTAATATCCAGTCTTTTTAAATGGTCTCGGCATGCTTTTGGCCTCAGCTTCCTGTGATAATCAGTACCAGAACTGAATTACGTGTTGCTGTCAAAAGATATTTCTACGTTCTTTTATTCTTAATCTCCCTGAACATTATTTACAACTATGAAGGTCTTATAGTTATGAAAGTATAAATGAAAGTGCATTTGTGAAAGGATGAAGACTGAGTCATGGTTTACATAAAAACCTAATCACAGAAGTAATTATTCAGTCTGGGACAAAAAAGCCTGAGTGTATACAAGTACATGTAGATGTGCACAAAAATATTTTCATGTGAATATCACTTGGAAGGTTCTTGATCACACTTTCCTATAAAGTCATCTCACTGCTTATGAATACCCACATGGATGTGAAATAAGTGACTGCGTTTGTTTTATATCCATTACTAATATCACTAGTTAAATCAGAGAGTTTATTGTTCAAAGGAGCAGAATGGTTTGTGCCTGTGCCTTTACACAGTGAACACTCCTATTTGTTATCAGAGAAGGGATATTGTATGTTTCTGAATAACCCACTTGCATAGACAAGAGCTCCTACTGATCATGAAATAATAACATTCAAATAACGTAACTAATGGAACAAGGATTTAATACCTGCAAAAAACCAGATTTGTGAGGACAGGGCCCTAAATATGCTATACCTTTACCTAGAAAGAATACGGCTGGCATGCTGGTTACTCTGTTCTTGTAAACACTGGGTCTTCTTAGTGTTACTGTGGGAAAACAATTTGAGCTCCTATCTTCTTTTTGCTCGTTTTGAAGATTAAAATTAAAAGAGATACTCTCTACACACAATTACTGTTAGTATTAACATGAATGACCCAAGCACCTAAGAAGTGAAAACTGACCCCATTCCCTGCATTGGCAATTCAGCTGTTGTGTGAATTGTCTTTCTTTATGAAGCTGGATACTTAAATGTCTAACTTTTTCAATAATTTCTTTTCAAAAAGGTTACTTTAATTAATATTGGTTCACGTCATACAACACCTAATCTTGACATTTAAAATTAATGTCTTCACATATGTGCAAAATGTAGAAGCAGATATTACAATAGTCTACCTCTTTCCTCTCCGTAAGACTAGTTTTAAATCTTAATCAGTGTTAAATTTAGCTGTAGTTAGTGTATATTGAAGGTCACTCGCTCTGGTGAAACAGGACCAAACCTGGACCAAAACAAGTTTTCATCTAGAGTTTTTTTTGTTTTGTTTTTCTGTTTTATATTAAAGTACTGATAGAAACATCAAATGTATTCTGATAAAATTTATAGTCCAAATTTCTTTTTATATTTCTAAATCTGTCAGGAATGTTGTGAAGTGGGCTATCAGGGCTATAATGAAACTGAAGTTGATCAGGTATTATTTCCCAAGATGTTTAGGTCCGTCAGTGAGTCCCTTCACTTATCCTATCCAGAACATTCCCCCTTGTTTTTGGCACATTTGGGCAGATCACAACACTCTGACACTGTGCTCCTGATGTAGCTTAGAAGGACCCTTTTTTATGGGGTCAGACCATTAACCACTCCATCCCTGGCCTCTGTGCACTGAGACTGCTAAAAGCTTTCCCAGTTATCAGCAGTGACAATGCTACAGTCAGCTGGCTCCCTGGAAGCTGTCTGAAACCCTCTGAAACAAAAAAAGTACCTCTACCCAAGCCTGGCGTGGGAGACCACAAGGCAGTAGGATGCTCCCTGAATGGCTGGGTGAAGAAGAGCCCCGCCAACGCTGGAAACACGGGCCGGTGGGGTTTGTTCTCACACCTGCAAGGCCTGCTTTCTTTCTCAGCCATCTGCTTCCACCTATGGTGCAACCACGTTATTGAAACCGCAGTAAAGTTTTGAGCGCAGTAAAGAACGTGTTTTGTTTTGTTTTCCCCCTGGAACTCCAAAAGCCATGAGAAATGCAGGTTTTGTGGGGGAGGGAGAGAGAGGGAGTAAATCCCTGCCCAGACCTAATCTTTTCCTTAGCCCCTTGAAGCTCAGAGTAAGAGCAGCTGTTGAAAAGTGCAACTGTCTTTTCCATACATGATTAAATATAGCCAAATATCAAGTCCTATCATCAAGGGGTCAGTTAAATGTAATTTCTTTCCGCTCCGCATATATGCGCAGAGGGAGCTTAAGTCCTCTCTCATCTGGTTTCTTCATCCTTAAAAGAAACAAAAGCACACTGTACAGTATTTTCTAATTTGATAGTATCTTTATGGGATTTTAATATCCTCATCCTTGCCAGCTACAATCCAGACCAGCAACAACTGGAGCTACAGTTATGAGCTGCAGCTGTTTGAGGCCTATAGAGGTCTATCTACAGCCTGGAAATTTCCAATCGGTGCAAACACAGGGCAGGCTCCAGCACCATTAGCAAAGTCTGACCATCTGCAGGCAGAACCTTGGCTGCCCCCAGGGAAGTGCTGGCAAAACCGAACCTGCTGCAGCAGGCAGGCTAGCACGGATCGTGTCCAGGACAGCCAGCTGCCAGGCCAGAGGAAGGCTCCTAAGCAGCACTAATCACAGAAACTGTGATTAATTTCAGTGGGGGAAAGTCCCGTCTGCGTAAACTCCTCCGAATGGCAACTGCAGTGTTTGGCATAACAAGTGTGGAAGATTTGGGTAGCTCCTCTGACAAGCAGAGCTTTTTCCTCCTCCTGTTCTATGAGATCAGGGAGAGTTTGCAACTAATATCAATGACAGCAGACTTGGGCCTTCAAAATAGACCTTAAAAAATCAGACATATTTTTTTGTATACCTTATAACTTACCTCATGATTGCATAGAATTTCATTACCATATATATACATACATTTGCTCATGAGAAGTTTCAGTTGCTTTAAAACTGTCCCAGACAACAGCCCTCAAGTTAACTGAACCGTGTGTTACAACACAGTCTGTTTTGCGGTCCTTCTTCTGCAGCTCAGATACTTATCATCACCTTTGTCATTACCATGATGACAACTATAACATCTTCCCAAACCTGCACAGGTAGAAAAGCCTTCTTCCTGCTTCTCCAGAAAACATCTAATCATCTTCAAACTCACTTCCGTAATGACAATGTTTTTGTTTTTGTTTTTTTACTCTTGACTGGGTCATTAACTTGATGGAGCTTTTTGACCCCATACGGCCCATATTCAGCTTATCCAGAATGCCAGGCAATTTAGTCACTTTGCACAGGTGGCTGAAATGTATGCCCATCCTTGGCATACATGCTTGGGACCAGACAACAGTTTAAAAGTGTTGGTAGCGCAGTGACCTGTTGTGCTTAGCCTACAACAGACACCTCAGTACGTTACTGACAGTGCAAGGCAGTGTAATAATGCAGGCTGTGGCACCTGCCACATCCACCCTCCCTCACCTCGGTTGTTAATATCTGTGCACACGCTGCTTCTTTGAAGAGGTTGAATCCTTTTGAAGAATTTGAATCTTTGTCTGATGAAGGCTTTTCCTTCACTGTGGTATAAGTTTAAGGAGGATTCAGGTAACTCAGACACAAAGAGAAATTTTCAGCATGAGGATGAAGAAGTATCAGAATTCACAACACTTTCTTAAGCCTGACACACCTTCTATAGAATATAATCTGTACCCGCTCAAAGGGATATCAGATAAATTTGTTGGCTTTTTACTAAATCTGAAAAATACAAATTAACTTTAATTCCATAATATGATTCTGTGGTTGCTGTTAAACTTGAAGGAAGGATTATGGAAGTGAAAATATGTCATTCCATAAACCAAAGATCTCAGGCAATTGTATTCTGACATTAAATCTTGGCTTATTCAATGTATTAGAGGTAATATCTTTGTCAAACAACCTCTTTTTGCCTAGAGGTTCAGCATTAACACTCCCTTAACTCTCTTTTAAACACAGGGATCTCAGCACCATGATCCACAGTAGCTTTAATAATTGCTTGGCTTCGTGCTACAAACTATGCCTTTATTTCTGTCCTTGACTGTTCTGTTGTCAGCTGCTGATGTGCACATTAGACAAAGCTTGTGAGGATGGGAAAACAGTCAGGAAGCATGTTTTTTTGGAAATATGTTGAGACGGCTGCTGGATTTTTAGGGCTTGTCTGTACCAGGCAAGAAGGTGCAGCAGAGAACCAGGTGGCTTCAAATGCAATGCAACCATTGCAGTGGGTGTGTGGCACACAGGCAGGCCCTAAAGCTGTCTGCATGTATCAGCTGTACCAAAATGCCATAGCTTCTGCTGCTGTTCCCTCCCTGCCTTTGTCCCCATCCTGTCCCTTTGGCTGGACTGGAACTGCAGCCCAACCTACCCAGATTTCTCTCTTGCTTATTTCTTTACTCATGACCATAACACACTCTGTTTTGCGGGCACTTGATTTCTCTCCCTCCACCATTTCAAACTCCTTTTTGCCAGTTTGTGTACAGTGGTTTAATGTAATGAATCCAGTTGCTCCAGGCATTCTGGTGCTCAGCACCATTTCCTCGCCTTCCTGAGCCTCCCTTGGCAGGCAGCAGAGACTCTGTGGCTTGGAGTCAAAAGGAAATGATCAGCATTTGTAAGTATTTTCCAGCAGGAGGTCTTGTTGAGCCTTCAGGTGGGGACATCCAGTGACACCTCACGGCAGCGGCCACCTCTCGCTCAGAGCACACCAGGTGAACGAGACCTTCCAATGTCCACCTGCAAGGGAAGGAAGGAGGTGCCTTAGGACCCGTCCCCTTAATGGATCCTTCATGTACCTATCACATTGTGATAAACTCTGTAGTTATGTTATAATCGCATAAAATTTTTCAAGAGGATCCTTCACTACACCGGTCAAATGAGCACAAGTAATCTTTCACCCCTAGTTCAAGTGCTCTGCCGGGTTGTGAAACACTGAGAATCCAAGAAAGTCCATGAAAAAAACACCACATAGCCCTATTGCCATAATGCAAGTACAACTTTTCATTGAACTTTCTGATGCTCCTTATTCACTGTATAATCCTTTTTTGATGCTGATTTTCTAGCAAATTCCAAGTCACCTGAAATATCCTGAAAATCATTTGTCTTTCTCACTTACTTTTCCATAACTATTCTTTTATTCTGAATAGTCTGAATGTTAGAATATTGCTTTTCAAAACAGCAGGAACCTTACAAGTGTATCTTCAAAGTACCCAGCCACAATTTCAATGCTGGATCCAAGATTCAGCATTTGAATTCAGTGGGTTATTCCAGCATATTTGTATTTACTTAATTCCCAATGGGTTCTAAATAAACATGCTTCAGACTAAAAATATATCTTGATCTTCTGAAATCTCGAAATGGTGACATTAAACTTGTTGCCTGCTGGCAGTCTTAAATAAAAGCTTGAAGAACCAGTTCAACAACAGATTTAACAATGCAGAGTTAAAAATCCAATAACTGGTCAACAACACTAAATCATATGTTATGAATTATTTATTTATTTTTGCATACCTAAGCTAATTTTCAAAAGCAAGTTCCACATACAGTTTCAGATGGAAACCCAATACCTTTGTTGATCAGCTTCTAAAACCAGGATTGCAACCACATCCATAGATGAGACACGTATGTTGATATCAGTCTGACATACTTGTAAAAGGAAGTGTCAGAAATGAATAACACTTGCAAACCTTTGTTTTGGCAGAAAAAGAAGAAGAAATATATATATATATAGTCGGACCTTTAAACCATAACTAGACAGGTTTATCTAGGCTCTTAGCACTAGTAAACTAAGGATTATGGAAGTTTAGTTCAAAACCTGCCATGAAAGCTTTATTCTAAAAAGCAAAGTGGCTGAAGTAGGTATCTAAAATAACAGTGTATGTCAACACACCATAATGACATATATTATTGTGATTTATACCTTTGATTTCTGCATTACTAGATAAAGTAGAACGTTAAGAAGTATTTTCCCATTTCTATTGCCAATTAAATTGTTTAACAAAATTTATATGACGTTTAAAATATTTCTTTTAGTAACTGTTATCTGTTATTGCTCTTACACACTCTAGGAAGTTTATGAGAGTTTCATGCCAGAGTGTTTTTTGGAGGGAGAAAGTTATTTTTCTATTATTTATATATAATGAAAGTTGAGAAGGAACAGAAAATAATGAATCTAGAATAATGATCTGTTTAATGGCTGACAAAACAGGTTCTGGAGCACTTTCAGTGTAAGATTACCTTTCCATTTTTATTCTGAGTAGGAAAGAAAAATGAAATAAGCTAATGTTCAAAGGCAGATATTTAGCTCAGAAATATAAGATATTTAAATTTATTGTATTATGCCTGATAGTAGGTATATTAATATATATCACAACTTCTGCAATTCAAGTTTTTAACTCTATCTCATTGGACCTGTTACAACCCATCTGTATCTCTTATCTCTTAGAAATATCAGTACGTAGTTAAGTGGTTAACCAAAAGAAATCAGCAAATTGTTGCATGTAAAATAATCTGCAACAATTTAAAAAGGCTAAAGAATATGTGTGCATTCCTTTTCAAGGAAATTAGGATATATTTTTTTATTATTTATTTTATTTTTAATAACTGAACATTTAAAAGTGTATTAAAATAAACAGAGCCAGTTTCTAAGCACGTCCCAGCTAGTTCCTCTCACTCCTATCTCCAGTGCCCTGTGGCATAGATGAATCAGCACACATTTTGGAGATGCCCCAGACTTGCAGCTTCCTGGCAGATGTAAAAGGTGAAAGGAGAGCAAGGGTCTGGCATTAGTCTAGCAACTGGGAGACTCAGGTTTGCCGTCTTTTTTTATCCACAGTAACCATGTGCCTTAGGGGCTGTGTTTCTCTGGTGCTCCACATTACAGCCAGGTTACGTGGTCTTGCACTGCAGGGATGACATTGTACCTGCTCAGGTCCCCAGGTGTGCTCCAGACACAGATATCCCCAAAGTTTTTCCTGTGAGCAGATGATGTGATGGGCCCTGACTCCTGGCCCCAGGGCTGCACTTACACACAATCAAAGGCACAGCTGTGGTGTCAGTGCATGGGACAAGGAGTACTGGCAAGTGTTCCTGCAGTGTGTTTGAGGGTACAAGGATGTTGAAGTCCATGATGTGTTCAGCAGCTACAGTCACAAAGGTCATGAACATATCTAAGATACGTAGCTAGCAGGCGGAGAGAGGTGATTCTCCCCCTGTACTCTGCTCTCCTGAGACCCCACCTGGAGCACTGTGTTCAGCTCTGGGGCCCCCAGCACAAGGACATGGATGTTTTAGAATGTATCCAGAGGAAGGCCAGGAGGATCATCAAAGGCCTGGAGCACCTCTTCTATAAAGACAAGCTGAGAGAGTTGGGGTTGTTTGGTGTGGAGAAGAGAAGGCTCCAGGGAGACATCCTTGCAGCCTTCCTGTACCTGAAGGGGGCCTTCCAGAAAGCAGGAGGGACTCTTTATGAGGGAGTGGAGTGATAGGAGAAGGAATAATAGTTTTACTCTAAAAAAGAATAGACTTAAATTAGATGTTCAGAAGAAATTCTTCACTCAGAGGGTGGTGAGACACCGGCACAGGCTGCCCAGAGAAGCTGTGGGTGCCCCATCCCTGGAGGTGTTCAAGGCCAGGCTGGATGGGGCTTTGGGCAACCTGGTCTGGTGGGAGGTATCCCTGCCCATGGCAGGGGCTGGAACTGGGTGATCTTTAAGGTCCCTTGCAACCCAAACCATTCTGTGATTCTATGATTTTTTTGGTGTGCCACCAAATTGCAGCCACAAAAGCTTCTGAGTAATATTTTTTTCACTGCTACTGTCCAGACTGTCACTGTTCAGTGATGACATCCAGAAGACATATCCCAAGCCCTCCCTCTCCTGGAGGAACTGCAAGAGGCATCTTTCACTGTTGTTTTTGAGGATTACTGTTGGCTCGTCAGGCAGCTCTACTACATACACAGTGGGACTCCAGCTGCTGCAGGGAAGATACTTCCCATGTCCACTGCTCTGGTCCAGTGGAACAGCACAGACACGGAATCACACTTCTATATGAACCTTAGCAAGGATTTCTGATGATGTGTGGATTTTGAATTAGTGAAATGATTTCACACCGTTTGGTGGGACAATTCAAGAGACGTTGCTCTTATTCAAAAAGTAGTTGGAAAAGAAAAACACATAGAAAATAACTCCACTCAGCTGGTGGCTGTTAGCTGATGCTCCTGCTCTTGTAAATATGTTCTAGGTCAAAGTGGTTTCCCAAGCAGGAAGCACAGGTGGTTACCACAACCTGTGCCCACCCCAGCACGCTGCTCCCTCTCTGCCACCGCCCCACGACATCCCCGCTCGCCATCTGCAGAGTAAGCAGCGGCAAAAAAATCACATACCTGTGGTCACATAAACACATAAACACTTTCACTCACAGTTGTGCTCTCATTATCTGGCCATCTGAGGCAGCTAGGGCTCGGACAGGAGAGATGTTATAGGATCCTGTCTGCCTAGTGTGTTCACGGTCCACTCCGGCTGGGAATGAATTCCAGATGTTGGCACGCTGTGAATGCGCCTGCAGCCCACAGCCTGACCCCTTATCGATCACGCTGGACAATGCTGGCACCGAGCGGGGGAAGCAGGGGCTGTTGGTAGGCTTCATCAGGGCAAGAACAAGCTCTCCAGGGAAAATAGCCATGGAAAAGCTCTATTTCTGCTTCAGGAGAAAGTTTTCTTATAATAATTAAAAATAAAAAATAAAAAAATGACACAAACAAAGCAAAACCAAACAAAAACAAAACAGAAGGCTAGAAAAATATATCTGATTTACCTTAAAGACCTCACAAGAAACATGTCTTAAAACAG
Organism: Anser brachyrhynchus; assembly: GCF_964034855.1. Taxonomy (NCBI): domain Eukaryota; kingdom Metazoa; phylum Chordata; class Aves; order Anseriformes; family Anatidae; genus Anser; species Anser brachyrhynchus. The sequence goes on from NC_137697.1 coordinate 39,181,823, forward strand.
TGCTCTTAGGAAAAGAAAATACTGTTAAAGGGTTAGCTGCTAAAGTAAATGTTTGGGTCTTCCCGTGTTGGCTTGCTTCTTTATGATGGCCCAGTAGTCAGAACTACTGAGAGATATAAAAGGCTGCATAGACTTTCATTTTGATTTCAAATGGCATGGTTCGTGGTAGCTCAACTGCATGCCAGAGCTTTAGCCAAAGTAATGCTGAATACTCAGTGCTCATGCTACCAAACAAGTTTTGTTGTACCATTTACATCTGCATACAACTCCTGTGAAAAATGATATAAAATTTTCATAGAAATTATATTATTGTATTTTCCTTTCTGTTTTTGTTGTTGTTGTTGTTGTTTGTTTGTTTGTTTGTTTTGTTTTGTTTTAACTCTAACACCTAGAATAAAGACTGGAATGAATTTTCTGTAAGAAAGACTGCTTTATTTCAATTGCACATTCAGGCTTCACCTACTGAAGGAAATGATTTATTCTTCTAATGACAATACCCTTGTAACCCTTCAGTTTTTAAGCACACCTATACAAGTGAATCTATTTCTTTCCTAATTTTTCTTCTGCAGGAACAGAAATTTATTCCATTTTGTTTTCTGTTTGTTTGGTTTTCCCCTAATTTATAGCCCTGCTAAAGGGTTACAGATTCCCTCCTTGCTTCATATTCGCGGTTCTGCTTTGGACAGATTGTTGTTTTGTTTTGTTTTCCTGCCAAACCATTTAGAATGCTGTTGTTTCTATAATTGCAGGGATACGAACCAATATGTTGCAGAATATGTGTCACACTGTTTCTCACACCTGTAGAGACTGGTAGGAAGTATGGAGCTACACGATCACCCAGGTCAAACGCTCTGTTGCAAATTTATGCGTATTTTGAAATTAAGACCAAAGCTTAAAAGTGTTTAGCAACGTATGGTTGTAAATTGGACATCCTTTGAGATTTTTAAGAAAGCATACAGGCATAAATCTCCCACTAGATCTTTATCTGCATCATTAAGCCCCTAAATTACATTATAAAGTCATTGCTTAGGCTTTTGTTTTCCTTAGCAAATTACTTACAAAACAGGCCTGCCTTTTACTGAATGTATTACTTGCAAGTATGCGTTGAATGCTTTGGCAGAATTATGTTCATGCTTCAAGCTATTTGGAAAATGTTAATTTAATCTGCTCCCTGCTTGCTATTCAGGTGGGTAGCCAGTCACCTAAATCACATGTTATCATGTCTGAGTTTTCACTGGCTGCATAAACATTTTTACCAGGAGAATTACGTGCATTAAAACCAATAAGCAGCAAAGCACAGGTGATTTGTTGCTGATAGGAATTTGAGGATGATAGTTATTCCTATGAAAATTCGTTATACTTGTAGATGATCACAGCATACTTGTGGCCTCCATATCTTTGCGTTTAATATAACACCTGTCACCACAAATCATGGCTTCTACGTGCTTATCCACAGGAGTGCTTGCCAGACACTCTTTTACCGTTTGTTGCTTCACCTGACTCATAATCCAATAAAAACTGCATTGACAAATCTGGCCTCTTAAAATTATTGCCTTATCCTGTGTTTTGTAACTAAAAGAAAAAAAAAAATTAGATGTTTGCGTTTACGCTTAGAGGTTTAATGACAGACTTACGAGCCTACTAGTAATTCAGAATTGAAGACATAGTGCTTCATGTGTGCTGGATGGACATATAAGTCAATTAATTCATTTTTATTACCAGATTTAACTTTTAAATTGTGGTAATTTTTTATTTCTTAAAATGGACCAAGATAATAAAAATGAACTAGCATCCAGGTAGCTGGTGTTGATACTTTGTGGTAGGAAAGGGAAATACTTAATTCATGGAAGACTTGCCAAGCTGACAATTTTTGTGGAAACATGAGATTTTAGTAAAGTAAGCAACAAGCTTTCCTTCACAAAAATAGCATTCTGGTAACACTTGGTTTTCATGGGAGCTTTTCACCAGAATTGTAGCGTTCTATTTTACAGAGAAAAAGAGTACTTTTAATGAAGGACTTGAAATGACTTGTCTCCTTTGACCAGATTGGAAGATGAGCACATACATTTTTGTCTGTTTTGTGGTTTTTCCAAAGACTGCATCTACTTTTTTAAATGTTCCAGGCTTGGTGCATCATTAAGATAACGAGTGCTCAGCTTCCCCAGCATCACTCACTGCCTCCTGGCACAATATCTCCCTGCAAAATCAGTTGAAGCCTTGTTCCTCTGGATTAGGAAGCTAGGACAAGAAGCAAGGTGCTGCTCTTTTTACACTTGTCTGCTATAAACACACCGAGGATTTTGCAACCTTCTGCTTTGTTTACACTTCACAGAGATTTTGTGGGTGGGTAGAGGATTTTTCCAAGGATTAGAGTCGTTGTTTTTTTTTTTCCTACCTGCCAGACACAGAATGTTTGAGTGGATGGGCTTAGCAAAGTGAAGAAAATATGGATTCCTGTTCTTTTACCCACATGCGATTGCCTGAGTAAATGTGTCACTTCTTTCTGACAGGATACGATCCTGTGCAGTGGGAGTGAAGGGCAACAACTCAGAGCCATAAAAGAGACATTAAGGCAAGCCAGGGGAGCGCAGGGGAATTTCACTTGTGCATATTCTTCATTTCCTGTTCAAAATGTTTTATTTGTCCTTTAAAATTACCAGGCAGGCTGGCGCTGTGATCGGTCGGTTTAGAGCCTCTCTGTGGATCATGTCCTTCGTGACCACTGTGCAGAAACCTCACTTCAGCCCAATTCAGCAGCAGGCTTGGCAAGTGCAGCAGAATCCCATTTGCCAAGGGTCTGTGGTCCTCATCAAATCTACCGCCACTACTTCTGGCAAGGTAAAGACGTTCCTGCTTAAAAGAGGGCTGTGTCTGAGGATCCCAACGTCCAGGCTATATTTTTAACCCAACCAACGCCTGGAAGTTAAGAGGTGGAGCAGCACAGCTCTCTGCTGGTACAGTGACTTCTGCTGTGGCCTGGGAAGTTTGAAGAAGTTTCAGTCTCTCACCCTCCCTCTCCCACATCACAGGCTCTAATGTTACCACTAGGTAAGTATGGGAAACATTTTGATGGTGATGCAGAGCATCTGCGGTGAGAGCAGAAAAGGAAAAAAAGAAACCCTGCCGTTCTCCTTAACTATGTTTCTGCAAAACACCATTTCTTCTAGTACGGGTACGGGCCTGTGCTACGTTCACTGTTCCTCACCAACCACGAGGATCTTTCTGTCCATGTAAAGTAATGTTCTGTCCATGTAAAGTAATGTTCTTGCCAGTGCAGCCAGGTAAATGAACAAGCTACTTTAGGGCAAGCAGAGTGCAAACTCCACACCGCACCAGCTGCCTCAAGATATCTTTGTGTAGCAGCTTATGCACTTGACAGTCTCATGGTAAACTTGCAGGGCGTGCTTTCTTTTTGCCTAGGGGGCTAAAATACCCCAAATCACTGGAGGGCAAAGAGAGATACCCAAACACGTAGCAGCATACAACACTGTGGGCAGCTGCCTCTGTGAGCCTGCAGACTAAGTGCAGAGTACCTTAAAAAAAGAACTGGCTGCAGTTGTCTAGACCCCTTCGAAGTGGCTGCACACTGCCTTGTAGAGCAAAGCAGTACAAAATCAGGTCAGCAGCAATGCCTATAGGAAAGGGTTGGTTCAGTTTCCCTGGCTTTTCTTTACCTGCATCAGTTCAAATTAGATGATCTCTACAGCTATTGGCTTCATGCCACACCATACTACTGAGTTGCTCTCTAGAGATATTTGTTTCCAAACCTCAAGTTATTTCCTTTAAATTTAACCTAAATTAAGGAGGCAGAAGAAGGAAAAGTGAGTGGTGGTCTCTCAGCAAAAAAAGCTGTCCATTTTCCAAATTTCCCAAGAGGTCATTTTTTAATTAAAAGGCAGCAGTTCTGGGAAGAGGAGGAGAGGTACATGAAGAAAACCTTTCTCCAAGCCAGTACAGCTCATTTCTTTTGCCTCTTTATGCCTCTAAAAGTCTCTGTTGGATGCTAACTGTCCTGGTTGTAACAACTGCACAGAGGGGTTTAGTTTTTTCCTTCAAAGTCTGGCTTTTGGATAGTGACCAGGCAAGCTAAAAAGGACAAAGCAACCCAGAAATACGATTTCACAGAAGTCTTGGCACAAGGTGAGCGCAGTCTTGCCAGGTTCTTCACAGGCTGGATGCCTGCAGCAGATGCAGGGGTGTCCGGAAAGCTGACTAGCTCCTTCTTTTCAGCCCTGCACAAAGGCACCACTGGGCTCCTCCCGGGCTTTTCACCCACAGTCCTAAGCCCACACTACAGCTCAATAGCAGTCCGAAAGCTGCCCACTGTCCCTGTCATAACACTGAGCCACAGGAATGAGAAAACAGGTGGAGGTGAGGTGGAAGTGGAGGTGGAGGTGGAAGTGAGGTGGAGATGGAAATAAAGGTGGAAGTGGAGGTGGAAGTTAAGGTAGAGTTGAGGTGGAGTTGGAGGTGGCCAGCTCCTGCCCTTTGCTGCCACATTAGACAGGCCTCTGACATCCCTTTGAGGAGAGGAGGAAGGAATGAAAAGTCTTTCTCCCTGTGCTGATAATGCACTGCTAAGAAGATAAATTTTATGCCTTTACTCAGTTGCCAGATGAAGACTTTCCCTCCTGCTTCTCACCTGATTGTTTTTGCTGTCTTTGTTATAAATACAGACCTTCTTTTCGCAGTCTCAGGAGAGGGATGACTTGCAGTGTACATCTACTTTAACTGCTGTTGTCATCTAGAGGGTTCCTTCTCTGGTTTCATATAAAAATTAATATTTTAGCCATGTAGTGACTACAGCCTTTATTTTCACTCTACTTTAATTTCACCCTGTAGTACAAACATTTACCATGCAAATGTATTCAAACCACAATTTCCACTGCCCAATGCACACTGTGAAAATTTCCCTCTCCCCAGCATGTTTTAAGGTCAATTCCATCAGTTCAAACACTGATTATTCATTATATCAAGTATCCAAGCTGCTAGCTGATGACAGCCAGGAAACCATAAGCTGCCTTGAGGCTTGTCTTCCTATCAGCTCCTGCAGCTGGGCGATGTGGGATTTTTTTCTGCCATTGAAACTATTAGGTTGCTGCAGTTTGTTTGGTTTCAGCTTACCATAATTGCTGCCATTTCCACGGCTGATTTGGGCTATGTTTGAAGTTGACGTACAATACGAAGTGTGCTGCATGTGTTGCTGCTCTCCATGTGTCAAGAAATTAGAGAGGGAGAGTGTGTGTATATGTGCGTGTGTGCATATATATAAACATCTGCCATGTAGCTGTCTTCTACTTACTCATGTCTCTGAAGGGTTTACTCTACCAAAGGCAACCGAGTGTCTTAACTGCTCTCTCAGTGATAATCATTCAGGTTCCTGCTACTGGGGAAATTAATTTTGGTTGGGTGGGAGCATATACTGCAGGCAGGGGAAAAGTGGGATGACTAGCAGAGGATATTTAATGTACACAGTTACAGGCCATGAGTCTCAAAGATCGTGAACATGCAGGTGTATGTGGATATGGAGCCATGGGGACAACATTTCTTCATGGTCCTGGGGCTCTTGTTCGTCCCTGAAGCACCGTAATTCAGTGCAGCCCCCAAGAAGTTCATGCCACAGGCACCGAGGCCATCAGATACTCATGGCCTGGGGGGCCTGGAGGCATACCTGGCCCAGGGAAGACAAGGCAAAGGCTGACACGTGAGGCAGAAGGGTGGTCCTTTTTTAGAGCTTCTGGCACAGGGCCTGAGAATAACTGGCTAAAAGCCCTTTCTCAGGACAATATGTCTCTGCCTCAGTTTCACGTTTATAACTGAAGGATAAGAAAATTGCCTCCCACCACCTTCTGCCACATTTGCGGTGTAAGCTCCTTTAGGCAGGGCCCCTTTCTAGAATATGTTGACACATTGCCCAGTGTGATGGTAAAATAGGCACTGATCACAACAAAACTACACAGGTACCTGAGGATTGTCTGATGAAAATAATAGTGAAACATACTGCAGTATGTTTCCATTACTAGATATGGGACAAATAAAAGGAAGGTAGATTAAGTCTCTCATTTTCCGTCAATAAAAATATTTAGTCTTTCTGTGAGTCTAACCTATGCTACTCTACACTGATGATCATCAGAGTTTGTCCCTTTGAATCCATGAGAGTTATTCATATGAGGCAAAGAGGAGGTAGGGAGCCAGGGCCTTATTTCTGAAACCATCTGAGGACCAAAATAAGTGTGAGTGTGCTCATGGGTGAGAGGATGTCTCTGTTTACTGAATCTCATTGTAGTTTGTTTCTTTTAGCTGTCCCCAGCTTGCCACACAACTGGGAAGCCTGGTAACACGTCATCCAGCAGGAATAAACATGAATAGAGAGACAGGAGATAGAAATGTGGAATCATGGCATGTTAAATTAATGGTCATGGGCAGACTGGATTTGCACGCCTGAAAAGCCCTGCTCTTGATGGTAATGGGATGCAGGCTGCTGTGTTTTGCTCCACATCCTGTTTTTCCCTGATGGGAAGAAGCAGTTACTTCATGGCAAATGACTTAGCAAGAGGATACTTCACTAAAAACCGGGATGATAGGTGCACCAGGATGAGAGTTGGCGACAAAACACGGTGATCAGTAATATGCTTAACGCTGACAGCAGCCACATTATGTCTCCTCTGTGAGAGTCAAATCACTCAAACTCAGAGATCACAAACACAAGGACAGATCTCCTGGGTGGGTCCTGAGCTATCCCAACATCCTGCCTCCAGCTCTGGCCAAGAGCAGGTGCCAGGAAAGTCCTGGAAGAACAGGACAAGCACATACAATACTCCACATCTCTCCAGAAGTTTGCAGCTGAGGAGCTTCCTGTTGGCAAGGCCTGTTTCTTTCATTTTGGGAAGGATGTGGATTTCCCCCATACAAATTTTAGTTTTTTCTTTCCCCTTTCTCCTCAAAGAAAAGCTGCTTTTTTCTCTTCAGGAAAAGTGACACATCTTCTCCCAGAGTCTGTTAAAAATGCTGCTGAGTTGGCTGTGTTGACCCAAGAGCTGCTCCTTGCTGGGAAGCATGCACCTGGTGAACAAAAAGCCAGTTTTGTTCCCCCCAGATCATCGGTCTGATATCTCTGGGGTCAGGGGCCAGCACCCGTCCTCCCTGCTGCCAGGTGTCTGCTGGCACAGCCTGACCAGGGCCAGCTGGATGCTCGAAAAACTCAGTGGGAGCCAAATGCAGGTGACAACTAGAGCTCTGTGGTGGCTGTTCAACGTGACCCCTCTCATTGCCAGCATCACCCTTAGCAGACCCTCATTGCCCCCTGCTCAGCAGATGGCACACCTCAGTACTTTGTGGAATACCACCTGAAGACCTCCCTACCATCATGACTGTGGGAGCCAGGCACGACTGTGATCCTCTCATAGATACATACTTCAGAGCAAAGGACTAACGCACCCTATGGAGGAAAAGGGCTCACTGTCTTCCTGTGAGCAGCTTTTGCTGAGCTGAACGAAATAGCAGGTTGCAACAGCCTTTTGTTTGCAGTCGTTTCAGACGTTCAGGCCACTTCTGCATTTTTGATCCATTACCCCCCCATCCATGCTAACACTCTTGGAAGCACTACACAGCACTGTAGGCAGCGTTCTTGCTGACGCCAGGCATAATCAGAAGCATGTCACAGGAGCGGTGGCTGGCAGCCACAGTGCTGACTGTGGAAAAGTGTAGTGAATGCACACACATTGCAGTAACACAAGCCAAATTAAAACAATGACGCTGATGCTCCAAACACACACTCGTGATCTTTTCACTACTTACACAAGGCTCTGCTTCATCTGGCCCTCTGTCCCCACCATGTCCTCGATGAGGTCCCACCAAATCCCTATGTTCGTGTCCAACACCTCACAAGCAGGGCCCACTGAACCCAAACAGAGACTGAAGAAGGCAGGGGCTGGGCATCAGCTTACCATGCAGATGTCCTGTAACAAGCCAGATGATGTTCACAGAATCACAGAATCATCTAGGTTGGAAGAGACCTCCAAGATCACCGAGTCCAACCTCTGACCTAACACTAACAAGTCCTCCACTAAACCATGTCTTTAAGCTCTAAATCTAAACGTCTTTTAAAGACCTCCAGGGATGGTGAATGAACTACCTCGCTGGGCAGCCTATTCCAATGCCTAACAACCCTTTCAGTAAAGAAGTTCTTCCCAATATCCAACCTAAACCTCCCCTGGCGCAACTTTAGCCCATTCCCCCTTGTCCTGTCACCAGGCACGTGGGAGAATAGGCCAACCCCCACCTCGCTACAGCCTCCATTAAGGTACCTGTAGAGAGCGATAAGGTCGCCCCTGAGCCTCCTCTTCTCCAGGCTGAACAAGCCCAGCTCCCTCAGCTGCTCCTCGTAAGACTTGTTCTCCAGACCCCTCACCAGCTTGGTCGCCCTTCTCTGGACTTGCTCGAGCACGTCCATGTCCTTCTTGTAGTGAGGGGCCCAAAACTGAACACAGTACTCGAGGTGCGGCCTCACCAGAGCCGAGTACAGGGGGACAATCACTTCCCTAGACCTGCTGGCCACACTGCTTCTTATGCAAGCCAGGATGCTGTTGGACTTCTTGGCCACCTGGGCACACTGCTGGCTCATATTCAGCCGACTATCAACCAGTACTCCCAGGTCCTTCTCGGCCAGGCAGCTTTCTAACCACTCATCTCCCAGCCTGTGGCCCCAAGCCACCATGGAGCAGTGCCTGCCCCTAATGGCTACCAATAGAAGCGTGTCCTCTGAGGTCTGGGGGATTTTGCTCTCACTGCAGGCCATACGCTCACCCCTGCCCTGGAGTGGAGCACATGTTTCACTCCACCAGCAGCTTGGCATATGGTTTTTCACAGCCACAGCCATGGGCCCGTCACAGCAGCTCAGGCTAGGGCAGCGCAGTAATTTTGATTTCCTAGAGAGAAAAATAATAGAAGAAAAAAAAATATTTTCTTTGGTGGAGAGGGAAGCGACTTAGCAGGAAGTGGTTGCAACAGTAAATGAGGATTAAGGAGATTAAACTGGAGGGGACTTTTTCAAGCCATGAAAAGGTGAAATAGTCAAGAGTGGCCCTGAACCATTTTGTTTCAGAGAGAGCAGAGCGTAAGGAAGTCAGCTCTTAGATAAGTTTATTTCACTGTTTGGAATTCTGAAGTCTCTTCATTCGGGGTATGCAAAGAAGAAATAAATAAATCTGTGTGATGGGGGGAAACAGACTTTGTTAAGTCCTAAGTCTAAAGAAGCCAAAAACCACATGTTGAATGGAAGTAGTGCATAAATCATTTTTGCGTTGATATAGTTGTTTGAGGGAAATCCTATACCTCTTCCAACATATGTCCATACATTCACAGAGTGTTTTCTTCAAGTAGCAGAACCGAGGCAAAATCTAACCAAGCATTAGGATTTTGTGGCAAAAGGGCTGTTCAAAATAACAATCCCAGAGAACCATCTCAGTGGGACTGACACATTTTTTGTTGATAATGTTTTTTTTACATTCACTTTTGTTGATAAATTACTGTAATAGGCCCACAGGAGTGCAGACAAATATAAAGCAGTCTGCAGTTTCATGTTGGAAGCTAAAAGGAAATCTAGAGCTTACCTCAGCCTAGTAACACGTTAAGACTACACTTTCCCCAGTAAGCTGCGACTTCATGTTACCTACAAGTCAGGTAATTACAGGTAGCCAACCTGAAACAGAGAGCTTTCGGAAGGGAGCAAACATGATCACAAGAAGAAGGGATGGCCTGGGCTGTAAGCAATGGGCATGGGACAGAGGGGACAGGAGGGACCTTGGGACGGGAGAGGGTCCACCCTGCACATTGACAGAGCTGCACAGTGGGGCAAGCAATTGCACTTTTCCAGGGGAATCAGCCTGGTGGGGCACTTTGCAGTGCCATGAGTGAAGTCCAGGAGTGCATTGATGACAACTTCTTTTACACAGGTGATCAAAGAGCTGACAGATGGAGATGTCCTGTTGAGTCTCATACCTACAAAGGAGATCTGGTTGGGAATGTGAAGTTCAGGGGCAACCCAACTTTGAGCACCTATGAGACAATCCAGATGAAGGACAGGGTCCTGAGAGGAGGGAGCAGCATGAGAAGTCTGAATAAACAATGGTCCAGGGTGATTTATTAATGTGTATAAACACCTGAGGGAAGGAATCAAACAGTTGGAGTTCAGTGTTGCACAGTGACAGGACAAGGGGTGATGGGCACACGCTGAAACAAAGGAAATTTACCTAAAAATTAAGAAAAAAACTTCTATACCATGAAGATATCCAAACACTAGCATAGGTTGCCCAGAGAGACTGTGACATCCCCATCTTGGAAATATTGAAAACCCACATGGACACGACCCCAGGCAGCCAGCTCTGGTTGACCCTGCTCAAGCAGAGAGGGTTTGAGAAGACAATCTCCAAAGGTGCTCCTGGCCTTGGCCATACTGTGGCTCTCTGTTTCCATAGCACATCTAAGAAAACCTTTTCCATAGTAGAGACCAGATCTGATTTCCTGGAAATCAAAAGTTGCCTTAAAAAGGTCTGGTGTAAATCACTTTAAATATAATTTGTTAAAACATCACAGCTGTGCAGTTTTGTAGGATAACAAGAATGCAACCTTTACTCACTAATAACTCCTAATGAGTTCCCCTAAACCAGCATGGAAAATTGCTTCTTACGAAAGACAAAACTGCAAATATCTGAAACAATAAGGTTATAGTCATGACAGGACAGTTAGAAGTGACTACATTAAGTTAACATTGATGGAGGGATCCCCTAATAGCTCCACTCGCAACTTCTCCCATTTGTATCATGTTGCACATTCTCCCTCAAGTAAAGTCTACTGGCACAGGCTGGGCTCTGGAAAAAGTATATTTTTAGTATGAGCAACTTAGCATTAATAGAGTTAAGAGTTTCTGAATTCAGCATGAAAACACATTAGATCAGGAACTGGTGACAAATCCTACTTCTCCAATGTCAGGTGGATTGAGTAATGTCTGGAAAGACTATGATTCTAAAACGAGCGTCTGGACATGTCAAAACAGTTTAAATATCCTTTCCAGAGTGTGCAAAAAAGAAGTTAACTATTTGCTTAGTTTAAAATATTCTCATACCCCACTGAAGCTATTACTTACCATATTGTAAACCTTTCCCTTTTTTAATATGAATGCTCCCAGCAGTCAAAGCTTGTTTAATATAACAATAACTTGAGGGAAGAGGTATGAAGTAAACACTTTTTTACCTGCTTTCGTAGTGGGACAGAGGTGGGTTTTAAACACTCAAGTCAGAACACTTTCTTGTTCTGTGTTTGTTATACACTTACAAGAACATTTCTGAATATTGCATGGGTCAGTAGAATCTGAACAATAAATATGATTTTATTCTTCAAAAGTGCCCATCTTTGGATGAAAGCTAAGCTACCTTTGATGAACTGTAGACTAAGCTGGAACAGAAACTACAAAAACATGCTGAATTTTAGTTCACACCAGTACCAATGGCACGGAGAAAACCAGTTACAAGCTGCTAGAAGCATAATCAATTTCCCAGATTCCAGATGGCCTTGTTTGGACATATCAAACACTCAGCACCTTCAGAGAGCTAGCTTTCCTACTTCCACCATCAGAAAATCAGTGTTGGCTTCTGCCTGCATGCCTTCAGAGTGATGCCAGGAGACCCCAAGTGCAGTCACTGCAGTGATATATCATTCACATGAAACTTAACATTAACCAGAGTATTAACTGAATTGGGGGGGGGGGGGGGGGGGGGGGTAGTTTGATTTCCAGAATAACTGCACATCCAGTATAAATGATCTTTAGTGTTTTACTGATCTATTTGCATAACTTGTGAAAAAGTAATTGACAATAGTTCACATAATTTCAAGAAATATGGCAGGTAAAAAATAGAGGCATCAAAGGTTTTAGTTATAAAGTTTTGTCTCATTGACTGCTTTTGCTTTCCCTAATTACTATGTACATCTATTCACTGTAAAGGCATTCTGCCAAAAATAAAATCCCCAACCCCCTTCCTCCCCAGACTAAATAAATAAATAAATAAATAAATAAATAAATAAATAAATAAATAAATAAATAAACAAGCCACAGAAGCAGTAGGAATTATAATTTTACAGTGACAATTTTAAATTGACAGTGGCAACTCCTCAAATATCTGTGTTTTAAACATCTCTATGCTCTAGAAAAAAACTGCCAGCATATCAAAGTTACATCTGCTACACTGAATCTTTCACATACATCTCACTGTCTCTTCGCTCTTCCCCATTCTGTTGTGTATATTTGTGTAAAACAGGTTAAGCAATCTCAGAGTGTATGAAAAGTGCATGTACTGATTTTGGCTCCCTTACTTAGGGTGGTTTTTTGTTGTTTCTTATTGTTGCTTTTGTTTCATTCTGAAAAATGTGAAAGATCCAATTCTAACATTCCTTTCAATAACATATTAAACTTTCTGGTCTTCGGTAATTCTTTTCCCCTCCAAAATCAAATTCTCCTGAATTTTTGTCATATGAAGTAAAGTAAAAACAAAACTTGTTGTTGCTATTATGTTTCAATCAACAAGAATATTACTGTATTGTCAGTTTCCCAAATGGAAAAAAAAATAATAATAATCTGAGCCAAATTTATATATTGACTGCTGCTGAGCCAAAACTCACTTTTTTTTCAACTCTCTTTTACTGACTTAAGCTCCATTCCAGAAGAATACTTAAATATTTGTCTGTGTGCTTCAAATAGTCCAGCCCAGTAAAAATGTGAGCAATATTTCCCTTCAATCTACTGTTTTGCTCTTCTAGTTGTAAGGTTCAAGGTTTTCAGCTCAGAACAGTGACAAAAAGCAGGGCATTGTAAAACGTACATGGAACACTGACTTATAGGAAGAAATTATGTAAAGAGCTTCTGTTCTTTATCTTCCCTCACAAGAAGGTTTATATGAAATCGAATGATCAGAACAGTACTGAAAAAAAATGTTCACACAAGACAGGATTAAACCATGGGATCCGTTCCCATAGGCAGACCCTAAAATACAAAATGTTAGAACTTTCAGAAAGGGATGGATGCTTATGTAAACTTTGAAAACATCAAGCACAAGCATTTGGGAAGAGGTATTAAAACATACTCTCCAGAGCTTAAGGGGAACCATAACTATCAGTAATCAAGATGATCTCTTGTCTGCAAGTTTCTTACACTTTCATCTGAAGCATCTGGCACTGACAGCTCTCAGATGTGGGATGCTAAACGAGATGGATGATGGACATAATCCAGTATAACAGTCTCCACATTCCAGTTTCACTCCTTAAAGGCTACCAGGGCTCTTTCTCCTCCATGTAGAACCTAAAATAGTCCTTGAAAACCTTGTGTGCAGCCCTGTCTCACAACAGATCCCACACAAGGCAGATTCTTAGAAGTATAATGTTATAAAGGAGAAAGATGTTATACTATCAGTTAAGTCAATTATTATGCATTTTTCTTCTTTAAAAGATATTCTTCATAACAAGGTTCTTTTTATGAAGAGCAGTTGTTAAAACTAAGGGGTAATTATTCAATTTTTGTTCACCAGTACTACATTAAAAAGAGTAGAGAAAATAAATTTATTTTATAGAGATCTTGCTCTGGGAATCTCTGCTTGAAACAGAAGTTCTTTCATCAGTTTTGTTTTTGTTTTAATACCAAACATTTCTGAATGACTTTTAGATATCAGTTTTTAAGCTCCGTGTCCAAATTTTCAGCTGATGCAATTCAATGTGTTTGTGTTGCTAGAGCAATCACAGAAGCAAAGGATAACAAGGAAACTCCAAAGGTGTCTGGTAATATGTCACACCTGTTTGGTAAGGGTGACTGAAGAATATCATTCCCAACATACACATGTCCAACTTCTTTTTGAAGGTGAAGCGTCAGCCTGTGATTTCACCCTAGCAAGCTAGCTGTCTCAGTAACTCTTCCATTGCTTCACGGTCCTTGCCATTGCCCTGAATCACAGCAAAGCAGGATCTGAGGCAGAGCAACAGTGGATTTATCTGAGGCTGTAATACTTTTTGACAGTCTAATAAATGTTTCCTTGCCTGTTTTAATGATGCCAATATTTCCTAATCCTTTAATAGAACCATGTAAAAAAAAACCCTAAATATTCAATTTTCTGAGGCACATCTGGTATGATCCTAAAATTTAAATACACACTTGGTGAACTTAATTGAAAACCTTGCCTTCTCCAGTGACACATACTTTCTGTCTGCCACAAAAGAAAAGGTGGAAGTGTCTCACAATACAGTATTATTCAAAGACCTCCAGATCTGGCTTATCCTGTCCTCAGTAACATTACACATCAGAACGCAGATCAACTATAAAGCATTCCTTAGGACAATTGCTGAAACCAGCAGCTGCTTTTTAAATAGAAAATTAAGGTTGTTCCAGACTTTCCCTCAGACATACAGTAAAGAGTTGCTTAACACAGCATGGCAGGGAGGCAGGCGGTTATGTGAGATGCCTGGGAGAGCAAGAGAGCACGCTACAATGCTGGGAATTCAAAAAATGCCTCAGAGATAAAGTGGAGGCTGCGCACTTATGAAAAAAAGGCAGCTGAAAAGTGAATGTCATTTTTCACTGGGGGCAAGACATCTCTCTGCAGCGCTGCAGGGATGGGCTCTGCAGCTCACGGCGGCTGGGGCCTCTCAGGGATGGGGTGGCACGGGGTTGGGGGCAATGCAGGGACCCTTCTGCCTGCGGGACTGTTTGCTCAGTTCATCTTCAGTTGAAGATGTGGCTGTCTCATAGTGTCTTAGTGTTTTAGGTAGGCCAGGAGAGCGGTTGTCTCTTCCCACCCCATGATTACCATGGCAAGAGCAGTCCCATTGGCCTGGCACTTCTTTTGGGGTGAAACTAGAAGAGCAGGTGTGACCCAGGAGGTCACCTATACGCTCCTCTACACCCCACCACTACCAGCACTGATTGCCACATTTTCTGTAGCATCTGCAACAAAGATGCAAAAAAGACAAGCCATGATGCATTTCTGCACTTTGAGAGTGGTCTTTTTGTATCTGGCCATTGACAGATCTCCAAGGGAGGCTGCTGCTGCTTCACAGCCTGCGGCATGGTGCAGTGCAGAAGTACATTTTACACATCAGCTCAAGAAAGTTCCCATTGGCTCTTGAAGACAGACGGTATGATTGAACTGGACTGATGTGGTAGAGCCTGTTTTGAGCAGGAGGCTGCACGGTGTGACAACCTGTGGTCTCCTTCCCTTTCTGCGGGAGAGTTTTACTATTGTTGCTCGTTGGTGTCATTTTAGTAAGTCTTGTGCAACACACAATGTTGTTGCTACAGTTTTCAACACTGCAGGGGGATGTTTAAATTTTAAAACCATGTGGTCACTTAAAGAAATTAATGAAAACACCAGTTCCTTTTATTATTTTACCATAATGTCTTTCACATTTTCTTTTACACGTCTCCTCAAAAGCAACCCTATACCAAGCATAAATCAGCTGTCAGCATCCATTTAAAGATATCCTGCTTGAGAATATCAGGATGTGCACGGTGCGGTGTATTTAGACAAAAAATGTCCATATCCTTTACACAAGAATCATTTTTCTCCCCCTCTTCCTCTTCCCTCCCAAAATATGGACCACAGGGCACATATCTCCTTGCATGGTGGTGCTACATGATGGTAAACTCCGCATTTCCTCCTCAAGCTCTTGGAAGCAGGCCAGGACAACCTGGGGCTCAGGGCTGAAACCAACTGGGGAAAAGCCAAACGAACCAATTACAACAGGAAATAATAAAGAGGAAGCTCACATCTATCAATATTAATTGTAAGGGGGGCTGTTTTTAGGAGAGGAAACTCAGGAGCTGGAGAAAGAATGACACCGGGGTGCAGGCAGCAGCTGGCAAAACTGTTGGAGGGGGAAGGATGAGTTCTGTGGTGTGCCAAGGAGGCAAGCAGAGAATCCTGTCCCCATCCCAGCTGATCCAGGGAACAGTAATGATAATGGGGTAGAGATCTGCCCCAAATCACCGCCAGGGACAATTTTGGACCAGAAGGTGCATCTTTCTGAGCAGAACAAGGATGCCATGGCCCTTCCTCAGCATCTGTGAAACCATTCAGTCCAAAACAAGAAGAGTCTTTCCTTTACTTTAATATATCTGTGTTTCCATGGTTGCATCTTTTTCACTATAAACATTTCATGCTTTAAAGATTTAAGGAATGATCGTGTTACACTGACAGATTTCTTTTAAGGAAACCCCGCAAAATACCAATATGTTTAGTTCTGCCTAGCTGTCCCGTTGCTACTTTGAAATAGCCAATAATCCCTATTGAACAGTCTTCTTCCCTCTCCCACAGGACCTGAAATAAAAGCAGACTCATCACAAAAATAAATTACAGATTATTTTTGCAGAACAAGTGTTTGGTATGTACCCCTGCAATATGCTCCATCAGGTTTTCATACTCCCTCTACCCCTTGCTTTCTCCCTGCCTCCCTCCCTCTTTTAAAGAGAATTTTTTAAAGCAGTAAATGGCAGGATTCCAGGGGTTATGTTACTGCCAAAAATTAATTTAAAAAACAAAAGAGAGAGGCTGCAAGCTGAAAAAAAGGAGGAGTGGGAAATGCATTCCCTCTCCATCTGGGATCTTAGGTCTTGGCAGTATAACTGATGGCATTTTACCTTGAAAATTCTTTGCCTTCTCTGTCTCTCCTGCCCACTAGACATGGCTGATTGCACTGAGCTTTTCTCTTTTTCTTCTACAAAAGGAGACATAAACCTTGCTTCTGCAACTGCAGCTTGCTAGTCAGTAAGGAAGAGAACCAGTCTGGTGTAAAATCTGGTTCACACAGTCATTTTAGGCTTTACGTACTATTCGTTTACTGTAGTGAGATTGTGGTTGAGAATTGAGGTGGAAAACTAGCTTTTAAGAAGATGTTGAAAAAAAGAAACTGGATCTGTTTATAAGAGGCATGATTCTGCCACTGCGCGGTGGAGTGAATACTTTCAACAAATGTACTTCTGTTTATTTATACAGCCTTGCCCTCACATCCACTAAAAACCAGTGCCCTTCACAGCAGCACTCTGGTACAAGTCTAAACCAAATAGCCAGGAGCCAGCCCTGGCCATAGCCACTGCCGAGCCTGGGACAGCCCCATGTGCTGCCACACCGGGGCAGACCAGCTCCGCTGACCATGGGGTGCCCTTAGCGCCGCTAGAGACAACATTTTAGAAAGGAGCTCTGTACCTCTGCTCCCCTTCTCTGGACATTTTTCAGCGATATTACACCCTTTGCAAGATGAAAGGACCAAAACCATTGACAGATTCATGGATTTCAGTGACTGGCAAAATGATGGTCTCTGTTCTTTTATATTCCCCAATGACTGCTAATATTTTATGTGCTCCTCAACCTCTGCTGAGTATGGAGCTAATGTTTCCATTGGTCTGTTGTGTCCCCAGGATCTGTCTTGAGTTGCAGTGGTCATCTCAGAAATTCCCATTTAACACGTGAATTTGAGACCATACTTTCCCCCATGAGCAACACCTTATTTTTATCTACCTTGAATGCCATCCAGCAGATCCTTCTACAATTATTCACAGCTGTCTTCTGTCTCTTTGCTGGTTTGAGTAATTCACCATCAACAGCAAATTTTCTTCTGTCTCTGTTCACTGAACAGATAAACACCCTCCACAGATTGCCATTTAATCCCTTTGTTGATTTCATTCTGCTACAAGAATTGATGATTTATTCATACTTTCTGTGGGTTTTTTTGTTTTTGTTTTTTACCTTTGTACAACTATTTATACATGTAAGAATCTTCTATCTTATGTTATGTACCTTAAAAGTTTTAGGTGAAAAAGTCTGTCAAAAGCCTCTGGAAATCTAACAATAATAGGCCAATGGGAAGACTTACCCATGTGCCCCTAAAATCTTTAGAGAATGCTATAAGATCTGTATGATCGAACTTAGTTTTACAAAGGCCATGCTGACCCTCCCCGTATAGGGTAATACTCAAACATCCACCAGGTTTATTGTGCGTGCTCCATTGTGAAATCTTCCTATGCTAACTCTCAAAAAGCTAAGAAATCAACAGGCCTTTGAACACACTTTTAATTTCAGTAAACTGGTTTTCCAAATCCAGACCTGGGAACAAGGGCCAAAGTTGGCCCTTTCCCTCATGGGAAGGTCCTCCTGACCTAACCTCTTCGGCACCTCCAGATGTCTCCAATTCCCTCCCAGCTCTGCCACAGCACTCCAACACTGACAGCAGGGGCATCTGGTCAAGAGATATGTCCCAGGCTATTTAAGGGGAAAACTACCCAGTAACTTGTAGAATGAAAAGCAAAGCATTTACTTCATGAGCTCCTTGAGAAATGTGTCTTGCCACCAAAACCAAAACAAAGCTGCCAACATGTGAGTTGGTATTTTCCAGATAAATTGAAGATATAGCCTCATACTGCATGTATTGAAATAGCCAGGTCAACTGTGACACTTGCAAAGATCACATCGCAACAGGCTTGTTATAACTTCTTAGCAGTAGTTAAATGCAAAACAGGGGACCTGGCTTTCTACTTGATCTTCTTGGAGCACAACCAGATGTGTAGATTGTCCACAGATGGCCAGTGAACCTTCTCAGAAATCAGGCTGCTGCTATGATCAAGGGCTGCACATTCATGTTCAGGAGTTATTAATATCATCCGTTCCTTACACAATGACTATCTTCAAGACCCCACCTGGAAATCAGAAGTCAGGTCCCCATCATTTTGGCTGAAAAAGAGACAGTGCCTGTCCTGAAGAGTTCAAATACTCACTTACCATGGAGATGCATTTTCTTGGAGTCTCTGAGAGAGATATTATGTACTGCATGTCTAAATTTGTTCTTGACTTGCCACAAGTGTCTCTCCCTATGACAATATCTTATGTCTCTGTTTTCCCTCAGGATCTTAACAATGTAAAACTTTTTAGGTGTGTTTGGTTTTTATCCAAATTTTTTTCCTTTATTACATTTTTCCGACTCTCAGATCCATAATTAAATCCACATTATTAATAAAAGCCACTCAGTTTTTTTTTTTTTTTTCAGCTGAAGCCCACAAAACAAAGGTTTAACTCTTCAGTAGTACATTTGGCTTCTTGATACTGTCTCTACAATGCACCAGCTTTCCACTCCAATAGCACAAAGCTCAAATATCTGTGTCTTCACATAGCAACAAGCAAATATTTTCTGTCAGTAGAAGAACAGTGCATACAAGGACAATGAAAACAGCTTAGCCCAGACTCCACCAACATAAGAATTTCTTCCCTGAATCTACCTACTAAGGGAAAAAAAAAAAGAAACAACAATGAAAAACAGTGTAGCTGAGCGCCTCCACAGAGACAAATGCTCCCAAAGGCCTTTTCTGGCACCAGCTGACGTACAATATGAGAGTAAGATTGAGCTTTTCCAAAGGTGGGCCTGATGTTAAATTTCAAATGATTTTTTTTTTTAAAGTAAACAGTAGAGAAGTTACAGAAAAGTAACTTAAAATGTAGATACGAATCTTCCAGACTGACTAGATGGGATACTCATCTTCCACATTCCCTTTTTGTTGAATTCTCTACCCCGGTCTTCATTCTGCCTCCATGTCGAATAGGCCCCTTCTCCTCCCCCTTGCTGCAGCAAACCACATCCATAAGTCAGGGGTCCATGCTCTGCTCTGAGAACTGTGAGGTCTCAGCCCTTCTGACCTTCTCACCCCAGAGCCAGGACATCCTGAAAGCCAAAATGGCCCCCTCTCCCTCTCATTTCTACCATCTGCCTCAAAAGTGGTATCTTCATGTCTTCTGGGGAAAGCAGGTGTTCTGGGACGTCTCTCCCACGAGAGAGGCATTGCCTTGGTCAGCTCTGCCAGCTCCTTTGAGGATGCTAGGGATTAACACTGAGACATTGAATATGACTTCATATCTCACAGGGAGCCAACGTAACGAGCAACAAACCGCGATGACATTTACTTGGCAAACGATGTCGGTGAAATGGAGAGCTGTTCCCCTCAGAAGCTTTCTCCATGTGGCGATGTCTGCTTCGGGGCATAATTCATACAGCTATCTCCGGGTGCAAAACTGGTGTGCAGCACCAGCCTCTGGGTAAGATGGGGCACTGTCCTCCGTAATTCACAGCTGGGGGGAAGCCTGGAGGATTTCCTGTTGTTGCTGTCCCAAGCGCCTTAACAGAAGATTGCAGGAGGCAGCTTTGGCCCAAAAACAGAAATTGGGGAAATAAAGTAAATAACGTCATAAATAAAGTAAATAAAGTAAATAAAGTCATCACGTCTGGCTTGTCAGTGTTCTCCTTTTTTCCATCTGTGTTACCTTCCTTTCCGCGCTATTACCCGTAGCCAGGTGCTGGTCCCAACTGTGTGAGAGGAAATGGTAGGAAGTAGTGCATTCCCTATTTTAAGAACACTCAGGCACACATGGCAATGTGTTTTCCTAAATGTAATTGTGGAGCATGCCGGTTTTTAGCTTGCATTTTAAGAGCATTTGGGCTACATTCTGCCCTCCAGCTACTGATTATTGAATATTTTAATACACACTGCCTACATTACACCTCATTTTCTATACACCTGCTGAGGCTTATAGTGAAAAGACCCTTAAAAATCGTTTCGCCTTCCACCGTCCCCTTGAATTCTGTGGCATTTTTGTTTAAACCAAGCAACAAGCACTTTTATCCATAGACACTTTAAGACAGTGGGAAGGAAAAATAGCCACAGAAAAGATGGTTTTGTACAAAATTTATTTCAGTTTTATTCGCACCACCTAGTACATGAATCCACGTACACACTACTTTGGTACAGGAAAGCCAAAGGTGTAAAATAGGATCCTTAACAGGATCCATAACAAAACATATCTAGTCTATATCAGACCAGAACTGTGAGATTTTTACATCATTTTTCTTTCTTTTTTACCACAAAACACAAAACTGAGATTTTTTTTTTCTCTGTAAATTCATGAAGGAAGGATAGATAATTATGTACACAAAAAAGTTACACAGAACTTCTGCAAACAGCGATGCCACCCATATGCATGAAGCAGAAAATGATGTCTGCAGCCCCAAAAAACAAATACCACACACTTCTGTTTTCAGAGCTAGCCCATTCCTCTATAGAAGTGTACAGATTCCTCAGAAATAAGAGGGGGGAAAAAAAAAAAAAAAAAAAAAAAAAAAAGGAGGGTGAGGAGAGAGGCATTAGCACCTAAAAGAAAAAGAGAAAGTAGACAGTCTAAAAAGCCATGGCAGGACTGGTTGACTGTTTCTAGCACAGCATGTCTGAAAGGGAGAAGCGGCCCCAAAGAGAAGACAACCTGGGAAGACACGTTTCATTTTATATGCCTGATTCCCCAGGCATTTCAAAACAACTCAGACACTGCTACCAGCATGTCTTTAATCCAGTCAGCAATAGTTTTGCCTGCTTACCATTTGCTTTCACACAAAATGAAGCATGTTACAAATGCTCCCCTCCATGTTTGCTCCTGTGAGTTTCCTGATTAATGACATAAGTGCCTCCTGCCAACCCATAGCGTACACAGATAGAAGTAGCATTAAGGTGTGAATTAACCACCTTAAAAGTGCCTTCTGTTTATACAGATTTTTATTTTCCTGAAGTATTGCCAACCAAGCATCAAAGAGCAAAGGCAAAAACCTCTGAATTCCCAGTGCGTTCCTCCCTGCCTCATTACAGACACTGTTGAAGGACAGGATAAAGCTGAACCGACCTGCTTCGATCTCTTCCATCAGTGCAGGCACAACTGGAAACAAGCCCTCCTGGAGTAATGTCAGCACTTTCATTGACAGCAAGTGTAATCTAAGCAAGGGAAGAAGGCAAAACACCAGAAGGTCCTGTTTGGAGTCTGAGAAACCTCTTGCCTCTCTCTGAAAATCAGACTGCCCATGCACTCAGTACAAGATGTGACCATGTCACTGTGTTTATAGAAAAGCTGTTTTGTGCACTAGAGGTGGAGCTGTGAAAAAGCTGTACAAAAGGATCCAGTCTACATCCTTAGTTGACATTAATGCTTGAGGTCAGTAAGAAAGTGCCAATGAGCATCAGCTGAGCCTTAGGACATGGCAATACTTCAAATGGGGATGCCAACACCCGTGCTTTCTCTCCTTCCTACATGCATGCAAATATATGTTCATGTCTTTACTGTTCACTCATCTAATATCCTTTTATAAAAAACATGGCACCCATCCTACATAACCCTTTATAGCAAGCCAAATCCCCAGGGAAGGTCTTTTAGCAGAGGCTTTAGCTCCTGGCACAGGCTTTTCTGAGGCAAAGGAATCCATGAAGAGGTCCAGGAGGTCCAGGGGATGAGACCTCCACCTTCATGCTCAAACAAGATATTTTAATGATCAACTCAAAGCAGTATATATATGTATCTTCTTAAATCTCAGCAACAGCACATATAAAAATTAATTAGGGCAAAGCTGGGTTGTTTTTGTCAGGTGTGAATTGTTAACTCATAAAGTTTTCAGGGTCAGCCTCAAGTTTTGCCTGGCCTTGTGCAGAGCTCTGTCCAGATTTCCAAACACCATCACTTGCAGGCAAAGGGGAGATTTTTCACCTGGGTGAGGCTGAGGAAAATGCAAATATAAGTAGAAATAATGAAGATGTCCAGTGGCAACTGTGGCTGTGCTGCTGAATTGTATCTACACTGTGTGACCAAGACAATACATATAAAATCAGAATGCAAACACACAAAGCAGATGAAAATGTCAAAGGGTATATTTCAAAGGCCTTCTACTCCGGGTAAGCAACCAGTGTAACCAAAACTTGACTACTGTATTTGCTACACAAAATGAACCACAAGTGAGAAATGGGGAGAAAACGATAATTCTATTGAATCGCACTCAACAGTACTCTGAGTATGTTACCATAGCTCTATCCTTTTTAATTCTGACAGCCACGTTTTATTCATTAGAGGCACAGAGGGCAGATTCAAATGTAGGGCTCAGTCCTGACAAATTATTTCTGACTTTGAGAGATATAATGAGCTGCAACTGCTGCACTAAAATCATGGATGTTTGCATGGCAATTCTGCTACTTCATCTAACTCGAGAGAGAGGGGCGTGCTTAAACCAATGTGTGCATTCTTGTAAACTGCAAACCCAATGCAAATTATACAGTGAAGTTTGGAGAGGGGCATAATTTGTTTCACAAATAAATAAACAAACAACATTTGGTTCTCTCTGTGGCTACTACAGTTATTATAGAAGGCCAAAAACAACAGTAAAGCTTTTTGCCGTAAAATTATAAGGCAAGAAAATGGATTTAGATAACAGTAGGAGTCTTAATTCTATGTTTGTAAACTTACAGACAAGCTTTTACTCAATTGCAGATTCAGTTCAAATACCATAGCTTGTACAAAGCCCACATTCTCTTTTCTTGTCTCCTTCTATTCCTCTCCAAGTGACATACCGTCAGATAATGCTGTGTTTGCCAGAAGGGCTGAAACACATGGCACGGTTTTGCAAAAGCCATCACTCCACAATGAATTTCAACACTTGGATCATTACATAGGATGATAATGTGTCAAAGTACCATGACAATATTCCAATACTGTCCTCATATAGTCAAGAGATTTCCAATTGCAGAGCCTCTTCAAACTTCTCTTTTAAGAAGAAGCCATATTAAAGACCTAATTAAAGAAGTAATTCGGATCAACAAAAATAATGCATTGTCATTTCCTGCTCACATCTTGAAGGAATTGTCTTTCTCTTAAAGATTTTTCTGCAATTGGTCACGTATGGGAAATACACTGGATAATCTTCACCTTCTCCAGGACATTCCATCAGTTAGAAAGAAGACAAAAGTTGTCCTGCTCATTAAAAACAAAAAGAAACATACAAACAAACAAACAAACAAAAGGCTCAAAAATTCCTTCAACTTGACAGCTTGTATAAATACTACTAGTCCTTCTTAATTCCCTGTTCTCTGTTCCCTGTATTTCAGCTTAAGAGAGCGTAAGCTTCCTTTGAAAACTGGAAAGGTTATTTGTGTCAAAATCTGATTTTAGTGAACATAACAGAAACTTCAGTGGAATCAGAAATTGGTCACCATCTGCTGAGTGTTGAACACCCATATACTTCATCTCTTACTACATGTTTTAACTTCCAAGTGTTCTTTGCATTGTTCCTAGCTAATGATGTGGTGTTTCCTTTGCAACACTTTGGAACCGTGTGGATTTTCATAAATCAAGCACTGAGCCATCAGAGAGAGCAGCATGACTCAAAAGAAAGTATCTCTTGATGTGAGCAGACTATAGGAGGTAGAAAGCTCACATTTCAATGTTCAGTTTGATTCAGGTTGTCTGCCAACACTCAGATGAAAACAGATAATATTAAACATAAATAAGAACCTATGCTGGAGATCAGAAGGTTAACAGTGGTCAAGAAGTACTAATCTAACAGCATGATAAGAAAATTACAGAAGGAATAATAATTAGCAAATCATATGAAGAAAATTGAGAGGGAAGGCAGAAGTGGGGATGAGAACGACTCACCTTCACAGTCAGATTAAATAATACCATATCATGATGGAATTTCTCTCACCTCATCAGGCAGCAGAAGTGTATTTTTCCATTAAGGTAGTGCATGGCAAACCTGAATTCTTAACAAGATTTCAGAGAACATACGAGTTCCTTATGTTTTAAGAAGGCTCATGTGTATATTCTCAAAAAATAAATAGGGGATAGTCACGAAGGTCATGATAGAATCATAGAATCACAGAATATCCCGAGTTGGAGGGGACCAATAGGGATCATCAAGTCCAACTCCTGGCACCGCACAGGTCTACCCAAAAGTTTAGACCATGTGACTAAGTGCACAGTCCAATCGCTTCTTAAATTCAGACAGGCTCGGTGCAGTGACCACGTCCCTGGGGAGCCTGTTGCAGTGTGCAACCACCGTCTTGGTGAAGAACCTCTTCCTGATGTCCAGCCTAAACTTCCCCTGCCTCAGCTTAACACCATTCCCGCAGGTCTTATCACTGGTGTTTATGGAGAATAGGTCACCTGTCTCTCCACTCCCCCTTGCGAGGAAGTTGTAGACTGTGATGAGGTCCCCCCTCAGCCTCCTCTTCTCCAGGCTGAACAGGCCCAGTGACCTCAGCCGCTCCTCATATGTCTTCCCCTCTAGGCCCTTCACCATCTTCGTCGCCCTCCTCTGGACACTCTCCAACTGTTTAATGTCCTTTTTGTACTGTGGTGCCCAGAACTGCACACAGTACTCGAGGTGAGGCAGCACCAGCGCAGAGTAGAGCAGGACAATCACTTCCGTCGACTGACTAGCGATGCCGTGCTTGATGCACCCCAGGACACGGTTGGCCCTCCTGGGTGCGAGGGCACACTGCTGGCTCATATTCTACTTGCTGTCAACCACAACCCCCAGATCCCTCTCTGCGGGGCTGCTCTCCAGCGTCTCGTCGCCCAGTCTGTACGTATAGCCAGGGTTGCCCCATCCCAGGTGCAGGACCCGGCATATTATAGGTGAGCCCAGTCTAAAAGAAGAGGCAGTTCATTACCATAAATGCAATGGTTACTTAGACAGAGGTTACTGGTTGGTGTGCAGAAGAATCTGGTGTTTTGCTTGGATATAAAATTCTTTATTTGAACTTCATTTCTTAGAAAAATTGGGAGGTATTTCTGAAGGTAATTTTCTTCAAGCAGGGGGCTAGTGGACTCAAAGATAAGATTCAGCTTCAAATTTTACAGTCAAATAAGAATGATATTTGAGATTTTTAATTCAGTAAAGCATTTTGAAACTTTACATTATTTATAATTGAAAAGTAACTTAGGGAGTTTCCTATTTTTGATAAGGTAAAGCATACAGAGAAATTTACAGTACAGGGTCTATATCTATGCTGTACTTACCCATCTACATGAATGACCCCATTTAGTGATAAATGAAATTGCTAAGTATGATGTATGTTTGTGGTATTTTACACTTCCTGTGGCTGATGATAAATCAGAAGTTGAGGCTAGCCAAACCAGCAAAATAAGTCAGCTTTAGTCAAAAGTAATTGAAATGCTTTGCTCTGCTACACTGAAATGCAAATTTTACAAGTCTGGGTTTCTCATGGTATCCTAGATATTGCTGGCTGCCTTTTCTATCTCTGTGTGAATCTCCAAAACTGCCTGAGCCTGCTTCAATTTATGGGAAAAATCTTTCTCGTGAATCTGTAATTCTGAAACTTGCCAACAGCTTGCTGCTGGTCCCAGCCAGTCTCCAGTCTTGGGGAGCAGGGGGAAGAGCTGACTCCTCTCAGATTTTTCCTGGGCTTGGATCCAGCCTTTGGGTGCAGCTTTGCAGGGACAATATGTGCAGTTGTGAGGGAGATATCTGCATACAGGTTTCTCATCTCTTCTGCAAAGACAGTTCTAACTACACACACTGACACACATACACACACGCCAAAGACATAAGAATAAACACAGTGCCAGAACTGCACTGAGCATCTCCTAATCATTGTCAGCATGGTAACTCATGCTTTTGGTATCGGCATGCCCAACGCTATGACTTCACCACTGCAAAATTTTGGGTCTCGTTTGCTACAGAAGACCACTTGAGCCACAGAGGCCTGAATAGCTAACCTCAGGACAAAGTTTTTAAGCAAAACAATTCAACTCCTCAAAAGAATGATTTTTCTTTTTTTCCCACTTGATGGCAACCTCTGACCTTGTGTCTGGGGGTGATGGATGAGGTGAGACAGAGCCATGGGAGAAGAGCTGAGGATAGTGGCCTGCATGTTACAGCTAGCAGTCATTAACAGGCAAGGTTTCCTCAGAGGGAAATAAGAATTATTTCAAATCAAGAAAAATAAACACCAGAAGAATCAGCTGCGCAGAGCAGCTCATGTAAAATATGAATGTGGCCAAGGTTTGCAAGTCCAAAGGGAATCCAATGTTGTGAGCTTACCGCAAAAAAATGCAGGCCCCAGCCCTGAGCTCTTATAAAAGTGCTGAAATGAGAGAGTTTTCTACATATTGAGAAAACTGCATAAATGATTGCAGCCCACAGCTTGTCAGATAATCTTCCCATACCAAGCTGCTGATTGACAGTTACCTATCTGCAGTGTCCTCTTTATTTGTCTGGCGCAGGCAGACGAGAAGACAGGAACAGTAAAATACATTCCCTGGCAAATGCTGAAGTGAGACTTTGGTACACGGAAAAGAAATCTCTTCTGGTGTTTGTTTTGGCAGGAATAATTTCAGCAGACACTATTACAATCCTGTTCGCTTGCAAAGCAAAGCTTTAGCTCCACATTATTATTAAAAATCCAGGGCTGATTGCTTTCCACACTACAGTGTTACTAGAGCTAGCAGAACATAGGGAAACCTGTTTGGTCAGCAAAGATTCTTTCATTAAAAAAAACTGTAAAAATTTTCTCTGCAAAGAGCAAGCTGGCTCGCTTCAAGCAGGGAAGGGAACAAGACCCATCTGAACAGCAGTGCTGTGCATTCGAACATGATGCCCCGAGTCCTTCCTCCCCAGCCACTGGAGCTGCCAGCGGCTGCGTAGCCTCATTGCCACACTTCACATGAGTGAGTAGGCAGATTGTGAAAAAACAGAAACTCTGGCCTACCACTACAGCTGCTCTTCACAATCAGGCTGCTTGAAAAAGCTGAAGTCCAGGCAGTTAATTCTTGGCATCCCAAAAAGAGCTACAGAGGTGAAAGCAGCTCGTCTAGGTACTCCAAACACAGATTTGTGCTTAATAGTGATGCGGCAACACAGGCATGTGTTTCTGCACCTTCTTGGTGGCCGCGATTTCTGGTTAGCCATCCTACTTCCAGTCCCTGAGGACCAGCTTCTGGGCATTGATGCAGGCTATAGATGCATCCCAACTGCGGACCTGCTTAGTCCTTGGTAAATCCCTCTTGACACTGGGGATCTGACCCTGATCTCACCCTCTGCCCAGAATATAGGCACTATGGAGGTGAGGCAGGTGAGTTTCCAAGAACAAAGAAAAAATCTCCTTTTGGCTTTGACCAATCGACCTGTCCCAGACCTCCTCTCAGCCTGTCCCACAGGTAGCAATGGTAAGAGAGAATGTTTCGCATTCAAGTCCTCCAGTGTTCCTCTGTGCACAGCAAGCACTGCTCATTTTAGACCCCAGAATTAGCCACTACATGTAAAAAATGCAGTTTACTTAAAATCTAGGTATTTACACTGCCACGCTGCCTTTCTTTCATCCCACTCAAAACACGCCTCATTGGCAAATTATCCTGGAGCATCATTCTTGGTGTGGTGCTAGTGAAACAGTGGCATAAAAGAATAATCATCACATGCGGATGAAAAACTCACAGTCTTTCCTGGTCAAAGTTACCACAATGTTTATTTACCAATGTCAAATACTAAAGTGCTGCCTTTCTCCTTAAACATTTTCTTCACTCTGTGTATACACACTAGGCACATGTTTTATTTTATATGCCTTGAAGCAGAAGTGTTATTTTACTTTTTGATAGCCTGTAGAGCTAAAGCTAGAGCAAATAATTGGTCTCCATATGTTAGTATATCCTCAGAGAGCACAGTCTTTCTCTTACAAATGGAGAGGTCAAAATCAGAACCAGTAACCTAGTTTTATTATTCTTCTGGCCTATAATTGGTAAGAAAGACTCAAAACAACAAGCTCTTGCTTGTGCAAATAAAAGCCATTTTTGAAAATATATTAACCCATGTTGTTTCAAACAGGGATGGGTCAAACTGTCTCCTCAGCAAGTGTTTCAGTTGGCATCATAAACTTGTGAGATCTACAATCCTTCTACTGAGTACAGAGGAACAGCTTTGATCTCCAGTAGATCAGGAGTTGCCTTATGAACTAAAATGAAATGCAAAATGCAAGCCAGCCACAATCCTTCTGCAAAACTGAACCCACCCACAACATTGTTTATGGCTGTTTTAAAAAAACATATTTTCTATTTCCTGCACAAAATGTGTACGTTAACTCTGCCTCTCAAATGTTATCTCTAACAGGTGGAGACTGTTGTGCATTGATTCATACATAAAACATGAAGCCTTCAGGAGACCCGACGACTGACTTCTCAGAATGAAATGATTTGCCCAAGGAAATTGCCCAAGTGTGTATTATTCCCTGTCTGACTGTATATTGTCTTTTATATCAATGTCAAATAAATACAAACACGGCTAAATAGACTTGGAAGCCCGTAGATCTATTCTGATATTTGTGCATCTGGAGGTATTGTTTGCTTTACCATCATCTTCCTGCTTTCTTCAGAGCTACCTGTGATGTGCACTTGAAACAACCATGCAACCAATCTTGTAGGCACTGTTGTGTTCCTTGTTCACTCACCCTTAGTTGGCACTAATCAATGTTGGAGATCAGGTCTGAGCCCCACTGGAAGTAATGGCATGGATGTCTACACTGATTTTGCAGGCACAGTTTCATGCCCATACCTGTACACATGCATTGGACCTCACACACAAAAAAACATAATTCTGGGTTTTGATCTTCAGCAGTATTACATGATCAATGAAAACTGCATTGACTAATGTGTTACTCAGCAGTTTGTTGTGGAAGGAGCAGGTTCAGCAGTTCTGCAGTCTACATCTTGCTGTACCATTGCCTGCTCCCAAACAGACTTCTAACTTCCTAGTGTATTAATACCTGTTTCACTTTAGGATATTTTTTGCAGGTATCATTGAGAACCAAGCCTTCTTCGCTTAACAGTCTTGGAGTAGGTATATGAATATGACAAAGAACTTCTCTTTGCAATCAGTAGATGCTACAATTTTTTGTCTCTTCCCTACTTAAGATAACTTGAGAAGACAAAGACAAGAGAAGACAAAGACAAATCACTTCACTTTAATCAGTGAACTGATTCAAATTTTTCAAAAATCATACTCAAAAAAACAAGAACTTTTTTTTTTTGTCAAAGGGAAAGACCTATATGCTGAAGAGCTGTATGAATTGATACTCTACATCCAATACACCTCCCAGTCCCCTATTAAAAAAAAAAAAGAAAAAAAAAGCAACCAACCAACCAAATAAACAAAACAAAAAACAGATATCATGAAGTCCAGAGATCTGTAGGAACAGGGATGCAAAACATTTTAAGCATGCCAGAAATAATCGTATGAGAACTGCCTCAGTCTGCCCAATATTTTTTTTTTCAGCACAGTTATAGTTTCCTACGTATTAGGATTCACATAAGCAGTAAAAAAATTTTCATGTTACCTAGCCATAGGTACTAAAAATAGCACCTGACAATATCTTTGCAGGTGGCAAAGGAACTGGTTTATATTTGTACAGTGCTTCTAAAGTACACGTTGTAAATATTTATTAAAAACTATTAATCATTTGTATTTTCTCATTGGCCCCATCTAATCCTGTTAGTATATACATAATAAATTTCTTCTAGAAACAGAAGATCTCTCCTTTCTCATCAGTGTCCCCCCTACAATATTTTATAATAAAAGACACAGCACCCAGACACCATTCCAAGATAGCAAAAAGCATTTGGAAAGGTTTATGTCTTTAAGAGTGCTGAGGTGTCTAGTTTGGCAGAGAGGGTCCCACGTGAGAGAAAAAATTCTTTTTACAAATTAAAAAAAAAAAAGTTTTTGTAATTTAGGGAGCTAAAGAAAGCAGAGCTGCTCATTTCCATTTTTCCCAATTTAGAAAAAAAAATTAATGGATGTCATATTTTACAGTGAAGTTGGTCTGGTCATAAGGTGGCTGAATGTGTAAATATATTTTCATAATACAATTAAAATAGACAGGTTAGAGAAATATAGAGCTTTCTCTGACATAAATTTAAACTAGGCCATGTCCAAGAATTGTTTATTCATTTATTATTTTGCTTTGTCATATGTCAAAACAAGTAATCATAGGACACTATTAATTCATCCTGTGGAGCTGTTTCTGACTCTTGGTAGTGCCACATTTGAGTGCTCCAAACAGAGAACAATTAAACTGTGCTTAATAACAAAGCTTTTCAATGGATGGCTTCCAGGACAGCCTACACTATTCTTTAGTGGCACTGGAAATTAAAAAAGCAGGGCCACTTTCCAGCTAAACGGTATATCCTGACCCAAGCAAGGCTCTCTCATTATGTATAGACACTGCAAGATAAGCAGACCCGATAAACAACCATTGCTAGGCACACTTGCATCTTCTTTAAAGCCTCTTGAGGCCATATTTCCTGACAGGGCTTCCTGATGTTATGATGGCTCCTTGTAAAATGCTTCCAGATCACCTTCCCTACAGCAGATGTAATTGCTTTAGCCCTGCAAATTGCCACAAGAGCATATTGCCTAACAATCTGAAGACCCTCTAACAGAAATCTTAATCCACATCGAGAGAGGTGAGGGTGTATATCTGCTGCCATTGTCATCACGGTGCAGGTTTTGTGGGCCTTATGCCATCACAACACCACTGGATTCTTTTAATTCTCTTCACCTTTGAAAAGAAACCAACCAAGGAACCTAAAAGCTACAGTGGGGTCTTCTCATGGGGAGTGGGACTAATGCAATCCTCCTTCCACATGCCCTGGTCATGGCTCACCGTGATGCCAATTATCCAGCAGGCTTCTGGGTACAGCAGGACTTAGGGGCAATGCTAGTGCCCTCCAAAAACCAAGACCTCTGACTCCAGAACTCTGTCTACAGCCATTAGCAGCTTGCATTTGCCCCAGGTTACAAGAACGTTGTTGCACTCAAATCACAAAAGCTGTGGTACTAAAATCAAAGCCTGACTGCTAAGTCTATCCTCCTCTCCCACTTTCATACTTTTAAATTAAAAGTATTTCCCCCTTGACATTTAATTGTTGAAATCTCTGCCTGTCAGTGAGGAAGGAAACCCTCACTTTCCTAATCCAGTTGTAACCAAACAGACTCCTTTTCAAAATGTATTTCTTCAGACTACAAAGCTCTGTGCATTTCACTTGATTAATCATATAAAAAATCAGCATGTAATATCCCCTGGAGCATAATCCCTATGGCGCAATTCCTGCCTCCTGCTGCATCTATCTCCCTACTGATACTCATGCTGCAAACAAGTTAGAGGAAATAATGAACCTCAAATAAGGAGGGGAAAATAAAGCAGAAAAACAGGAGAGATACCACTTAGTGGTCTGTTTGTTATCTGAGGTCCAAATGTACCAGAAATAGTGGGGAACTAGAGGGCAGGGAAGGAAGAAGGGAGACAAGGAGGGAGAGGGGAGTATGAAGACATGATGCCAGAGACTAATATAGTAAGTTCAGTCCACCTAAATACATCTTGTCAAAGTTGTTCTTAGTGGGCAGAAGAAGTTAACAGAGAAGGTGACCTTCGGTAAGAGGGTTAAAAAAAAAAAAATTAAAAAAAAAATTTACCTAGAAGAAATCTTCTTTCTTATGTTCAAAATAACGTGCATCAATTCTACTATAAATAAGAGGGAAGTTGATAGGAAGGAAACTAAATTCAAAAATTCAAAGCCAGGTTTATAGAAATTTCCTCAGCATGACAAAAGGACATAAAATAAATCAGTGGCATTGAGAGTTCAAAAACCAGTAAAGAGTTATTCAAATGTGCTGTAAGTGACAGAAATCACAGTAACAGAGGCATTCCAGACTCAGACAAAAATTCAATTATTGTTAATAACATACAAAATCCAAAATATGCATATAACTTCATCTTATAGTTGAGAAAAGGCCAGAGACAAATGTGTGGCATGCTATAAGGAAATATTTTCCATTTCACAAAAGTAGGTGGGGGAGAGAGAGTTAAACAGAAAACAGGTATGGAAAACTTAAAAATGATTTAAAACATCTTAAAACATCTTTAAAACATCTTAAAACTGCACAAAGGGTTTGGATGAAGTGTTCATGCTCATGACTGAGATCTTTTAGAGCACAACAGAAATTCCACAGGACTGGGCAAAAAAAAAAATACTGCAAGAGAGGATCAACTACTGGTTGCCTTGGCAGTCAGATAAACATCAGTGGGTGCTGGGAGAACAGGTGGAGCAGCAGTGGGAGGCAGTGACTATATTGCATTGGGCTGGTGATTACTGGTATCCAGCTATGAAGAAAAGGGAGACACTGGTGCCTGACAGCACCGTGGAATGCACTACATCGCTGACACCAAAGCTGGTGCCAAATTTATATTAGCACTTATCAAGGAACAGCCCAACTATGAAACATGCAATGAAGTGTCAAGGTGATTGAAAGTGAGGAATTCTACTCATATGAGTTTTTTTGCAAACTATGCTAATATTTTGTGCAAAGAGGGAAAAAATACAAAGAAGTCTACCAGTAAAATATGGCACTGAAACAAAACTGGAGCTAGCACAAATTAAAGGCAAGATCAGGTTGCTGTTGAATCTGTATCACTTGGGAAGGAATATGCAAAAGACAATGGTAATTCAGGATAGCCAGCTGTATGCTTACCCATCTAGGAAGAAAATGAGGCAGAGACCACAATGACAGGTGGGAGAATGTACTCTGGATGCAGCAGCTGAAAAAGATTTTAGCTCATGATGGCTAATAAGTGAATGTGGCTTTCCAGTTCAACACTGCAGTCAACAACTTCAATCTTTGGGGTTTAATAATGAGGGGATTTTGAGAAGGATCAGAACAGTGTCTTCTTGCCCTGTAACCTATCTAACATGTGACACTGAAGGCAAGCTAAGCCTTCTTTATTGACATAAGAATGCTAATGAAGTCAGGGAAATTTTGACATATAACAATTACAGACTCAGGCATTTAATTTTCAGATATTGCAAACATTCAACCTTATCTGCAGAACATTTAAATTGACACTGAACTTTCTGTCTAATG
The DNA here is from genome assembly GCF_964034855.1 of Anser brachyrhynchus. NCBI lineage: Eukaryota > Metazoa > Chordata > Aves > Anseriformes > Anatidae > Anser > Anser brachyrhynchus. Next base: position 39,215,630 of record NC_137697.1, read on the forward strand.
ATGCTACTTACACTGATGCTGGTCCCTACCTCCAGTACAGCAGTCTTTCCATACACTAGAAATAATTTACAAGTTACAGGGAAGCCATAAAAGTCCACAGCAGTGACCTGGGATAAAAGAATTGACAAAAGGAGTAAAAGTGCTAAACATGATTGTCTTGGCTAAGAGATAACAAAGACAGCAGGACATAAAGCCACCTACAAAAATCTTTGAAGTGTTTAAGTGCAACATTAGAAGCCTTATTTTGCAGAATGCAAAATAGGTAAAGATGAAGTGAGAAAGGAAAATCTGAGCTCTTTATCTGGGGAAAAAAAAAAAAAAAGGCTTTCCAAATAGTGAAAGTCATTAGATTGGATTACATACTGACCACATGAAAGCGACATTTAAAACTGGACAAGTAGGAACACATGGTAAGAAACAGAAGTTGTCAGAAGAATAGACAGAGGACTACAACCCTTCCCTCATCCCCAGTTTCTGTCATATGATCCTAGGAATAGTTAGGTCAGATGTAAATGAGTCATTTGTTTAGTGGGGATGGATATATAAGCCAGGACCCACACTATGTGTAGAGACAACTGAGATTCTAGGAACAATTTTCCAGGAAAATGAAACCTGTTCTGACTATAATAGGACTGAAAAAGGAGAAATGAAATAAAAAGAGTTCCTTATGGAAAGAAAATGCAGAAATTACAGCTGCAGCTACCAACAAAAGAAGGCAGAAGGAGGGAAGAAGAAGGGAGGTCAGATACCTTCATGTACCAAGCACATCCAAGATAAGGAAGTGAAATAATATGCAAGGTGATAAGAAGAGTATGTAAACTTCACATGATAATCAAGTCTTCTGACTCTAGCCCTCTGGAAAATAATGGTGTAACCTGCAAATAAGGTAAGGGAGAGAGGAGTGGCAGGCATGATACCTCAGAGAACAGAGCCAAGCAGATGAAATATCGCATCTGCTGTGGAGAGCTTCCTCCCACACCAGAAGCTGCCTATTTGTTCAGCAAAGCTCTCCCTCCACAGGTCTCCTCAGTGGCTTTGCTGAAAAGGGAAGAGGCTGCTAGGATCTTGCACTCATGGGGCTGTGGAGTAAGAAGTGGAGATGCTGAACATCCAAGTCTCACCAACAAAAGACTGACTAGTGTAGCAAGTTGACTGAACGCTAATCCCTCCTTCTGGAGCATGATCCCAGTGCTAGGTGCTCCTCAAGACTCACACACGCAGGAAGAAGATTTTTCTACTCATTAGGAGCTCGCCTGGTGCTCCAGAATGCAGTGTTTCACTGTCACGTGGGCAGTTCCTTTGGGACAGAGAAAATAGACAAAAACTTCTCCCTGTCAGCCGTCTCCAGGGAAGCAGGCAGACCACTCACGCCTGCTGCTGCTGGCAGGGTGAGCTCCTCTGAGCCAAAGCTTGCAGTACAGAGATCTTGCACAAAGACAACTTTAAGCTGCCTTACTTCTTCCAAACTACAGCCTGAGGCAGTGGCTGAAGGGGCCTGAGTGTAAACTAGACCATCCTGGAGATCTTGCCAAACCACAGGAACCTTCCCCAGCTTCTCCCCAGCCCTGCCCAGAATCTCCAGAGCTCTGCACCTTGGTACCTTGCTAAAATAGGTTCTTCTACATAGAATCATAGAATGGATTGGAAGGAACCTTAAAGATCATCTAGGGGATGGGCATAGTGTCCATGGGCAGGGACACCTTTCACTATATCAGGTTGCCCAAAGCCCCATCCAGCCTGGCCTTGAACACCTCCAGGGATGGGGCATCCGCAGCTTCTCTGGGCAGCCTGTTCCAGTGCCTCACCACCCTCATCATGAACAATTTCTTCCTTACATCTAATCTAAACCTACTCTCTTTTAGTTTAAAGCTGTTACCCTTTGTCCTATCATTCTACTCGGTAATAACGAGTCCCTCCGTACCCTTCCTGTAGGCTGCACTGACAGCGCTGCCTTTGTGCAGGTGTATGGCTGTCTTCTACACTGCTAAGGTCAGTGGGAAGACTGCTGCTGCTGAACAGCAGGCTCCTAGAGGAAGGTCTGAAGTCGTACAGCCTGTAGTGGATAAAATGGGCCAGAGCAGGAAGGAGAAAGGGCTTTCTTTCTGGAGCCAGGGCTCAGATAGCAACCACAGAGCAGACAGTGCTGGGACAGCTACAGCACAAGGACAGTCATCTTGCATGCAGTAGGTATGGAGTCCACATCAAGACACAGCTCTGCAGCATGGGAGTTGACTCATCTGAAGAGTCACAGGCCGTGCAATGTCCCTGGCAGTTTTGCTCTAAGAGTCGAGAATTTACTGCATCATTTTCAAATGCCTGCTTACTGTCAGGGAATGATGAGTGCAGAATAACCGTTCCCTTTGCCAGTGATGTACAGAGGTTAAAAATGAAGCAAAACACAAGCCAAGCGGAGTCATCAGCCACTAAACACTACAAAAGTTTGCAAAAAACCTGCTCACTGGAGCTGTGGTGTCTCAGATCGTTCTGGATTAAGACATAACAAATGGAAATCTCTTCATTTTTCTTAATAGTTTGTCTTGACTTCCCATTTAGCTTTCTAAAGTGTCTTCTGGAAAATGACATACATTTCACAAACTTTTCCAAATCTTGATGCCCTAAGTTCACAGAACAGAACCTACTTTCTCTGCTGATAAAACAAATTCAAATTTACAAATCTCCCTTACAAAGGCAGAACTTGGGTCAGTGTCTACTGTCAGAGATTTGCAGCATATTGACCATTGTCCAGCTATGTAAACATTTACCAAAAAAATGTCAAAGGCAAGATTTTCAAAAGCACTCAGTTCTCTTTGAAGTCAATGGCCAATCTCCTTCTAATCCTACAGATCTTGGAGATTCACTTCCCTATAATTTATTTAATCTTCTTATTTATAGATGAGTAGGTCATGCGGAAAAAAAAAAAAAAAAGAAAAAAAAATAAAGACTATTCACAGAACATACTGTATGTATTTTTGCAGTTTACACATTTCCATCACCATTAAATGGTCCAAACAGGTCAAACTGGGTCCAAAATCTCTTTCATCAGAAACGTAGTACTCCCAAGTCTGCATTTCAGACAGCAGAGCCACTTATATCTTTGCAGATAGGAAACTAAGTACTAGCCATGATGGATTATCAGTCTAGAAGTAACACAAAAGAAGACTTTGTCCTGTGAACCTTCTGTCATTTGTCTGTCATTTAGCCTATTTCCTACTACTAACACGGGAAAAAAAAAAAAAAAAGGACATTTTCAATAAAAAATATGAAATAATTACACATAGCTTGTGTGCTAAGAGATTAATGCTTCTAGCATAACTTGCAGGATGAACCACTGAACTTCAAACAAAATACTGAGTTTGTGAATGCAAATATAAAGTGAACTTATGAATATAAATAGAAAATGTTCTGTATAAAGGTGAAAGATGCTCCATCAAAAGGGAAATGAGCAAGATTATAATGGCTGATTGTGCAGGGCATGAATTAGTCCAAAATAACTTTTGGAGTCATTACTGATTATCTGCAAAACAGACAAAACAAAGCTAAGCGCTTAAACATTTTCTAAAGTTTTCACATGCAAACAAAATCAACAAAAAAATGAAAGCAGCACACAGAGGGATTATAACAGAGAAATATTAAAACATACCAAATGCAAAGTTGGAATTTTGAAGAAAGAGAAAGCTAAAAAAGGAAAGAAAAAAAAATTGTTCCAATTCTACCACAGCCAAAAAATCAGTGAAGGAGGAAATCAGGGTGGAATGAGAAATTAAATTTCAAAGAAAACAAAATATCCAAAGCACTGTATGAAGAAACATCGCAAAAAATTACCATCTCCACAATAAAAAAATAATGAGCACAACATCCTGAACAACCCAAAAACAAGCCATGGGAGCAGACACCATAGTAAAAAAACCCCAATATACTCAAAAGAGCATATCCACTACTGGTATAAATCATCTTACATTGAAAATAGTATAGGTCTGTTCCTATAGATTTCAGGAAAGAATGCCTTCTTTTGCTTGGGTACAGGAAAACACAGGTTAAGAGGTTTGAAGTAAAGTAGGAGCACCACTCATGCAAGTCAAACAGCTGTTTAACATTGACTTTTAATAGAAAAGAAAGCAGAACAAAGACTAAAACCAGAGTAAAAATTATTCAATTCAGTTGTGCGAAACTGAAGAATAATTCATACCACAGTTTCCATATCTCTTAGATTATTTTTCAGGGGAGGAAAGGAAAAAAAAACCATGCCAGATGCAAAACTTTATTTTCAAAACAACACAAACACTATCCACAGGGACAGTTAAGGGCACACCAGTGCTGTATGCCACCAACACAACATTCCTGCAAAAGAAAACAGACTTTACTACCTTGATTGCTACATTCAGGTGAAAAAATTCTTTAGCCAATTGTCCTTTCTCTCTGGGGCACACAGTTACTTGAAAGGGTATCATTGTTTAACATAGTTTTTGAATCTCAGAAGATGTCTCTGAGAAACAGCTCTGCTTCTTTTTCATATGAAACCTTCACAGACTGAAAATAAAACTGTATATATATAAAGACACACTATTTCTTCTGCAGTTAAGTTGGTGATCTCAATTATAAGGCTTTATTGATGGTTTTTCCAGTCTCAGCCATTGCTGAAGTACCTCAGGTTCATTCCTATTGCCAGTGGAGAATCCTGTGCAGGTGAGAATGTTTGGGAGAGAAGGCACTGTGAGGGGGACACTTTGGTTACCTCTATGCACTGAGATTTTACAGGGTGAGCTAAAACACGGGTGCAGGCAGCATATCAGTGCCTTTCTCCTTGACCAGCTTCATAAGTTCAATAATGCCTGGGAAGATTTCACCAACATGGGCAGGAAGAACTTGAAATTTGTCACTCTCACTAACAAGAAGTGAAGGAGAGTAGTATGAAGTCTTGAAAAGGACAGATAAATTAGGTAGTTGTCTCTACCTTAAAGACTCTCAGCATACCATCAGGCCTATGAAGATAAGCACCCTACGACATGTAAATAGTCTTTGAAAGTAATCCGTCAGCCTTTTATTAATCACTGGCATGAGCCGCCCCATTGCAGACTTTCTCTAGGCTGTAATCCCAAGTAAATTCCAACAAGAGAGCAGAATAAGGATGGTTGCCCCAGAGCTCTGGGAAGCATCTTAGGGAAGAATTTTTATTTTAAACAAACCACACCTAGCAAAGACAATATTTTCAAAAATAGGTGCTTAAAGGAGATGTCTGAAGAACTGGATATATAGTTGATTTTCAAAAGGGCTGAGAGTCCACTGGTAGGCATTTACACAGAAGAGGACATACTGCCAGCTGTAGTTGTTTTTCCGTGTAATGATGCTGGTGTCTTTTCTTGCTTCTCAGTGCCAGGCCAAACCAAGTACAGTCTGGAACCTGCACCTGAATGCACTGCTTGTGCCTGGAAATGCTCTGTGAACAGTCAGGCCAGGAGGGCAATGCTGCCAGCTCAGGCAAAATCAACTTTTGTCTTCCCTGGGAACCTTCCCCTGGCTTATGTATTTGAGCAAGGGGAAAAGGAGTATCAGGGACTTCCTTAGACACCTCCGGTAGACAAAGTTATCTACCATGATTGTAAATAATAGTCATCATGAGGCTGTTACCTCTTCACATATGAATGGAAGATGAAGTGCAGAATAGATCCTCGTATTTCAGACGTCACAGTCGGCACCACTTCAGTATAGCACCGTGGTGCTGTTGCATTGAGCATGGCTGTGGCTACAAAACTCTTGGCTAAATTATGCCCTGTGGCATTCCCAGACACTGAGCAGGAGTGGAACAGCCCACGTCTGTGATAATCAAGTGCATATGAACAGTCTGTTGGAAATAGTCACTGGGCCTTTCAAGCTGCCAAACTTTGCCTGGGAACAGACTGGGAAGAAGGCTTGTACAAATGGGCCACATCTATGGCAAGGAAGGCTCACCACTTCACAACCTCAAGCAAGCTTTCAGTAGTCAGGAATGTTCCCAGGCATGCCTGAATTTCATAACATAGACACAGCTATTGAGCCTGTCTAGGCTGCTCCTGGGGCAGTGCAATCTGATAACAGCAGGTGTACATGGACAAAGAAGTGCATACAGGCTGTAAAGACAGCCTCTTGCTGTGGAACAGTAATACAGGACTTCTAGAGCCAACCAGAATGGCAGTTCATGTCTAACTTCATCAGATGTAGCAGCAACCTGCTCCAAAAACGTTGTCTCCCTGCACTGAAAAATTTAGGAACTTCTCTCTCCTTTCTAGCCTTGTCCTTAATGAATCTTCTCAGTACTTTTGAGAAAAAAATGTCTGCTGTTATGGCCAAGCCAAAGACTCTCCAGAGGGAAATCTGTTTTGATGATAATCTGTGGCACAGGATCATGCTGAACATATTATCCACATCAATCAAAGTACAAAGACATCATTAAAAGTAGAAATAACAGCATATTCCAAGTTGATCCCATTTACTGCTGATGAAAAATACGTGCTATATGGAGTGAAAAAGCAGAGAGTAGAGAGATTAAAAATAAAAAGGATTCAAACTTGAGCAAATGGGGTTTGACATCTGGAAAATCCTAGTTCCATACTGACAAAGGTTCATTGCACTGAGCTCATGAACAATTCTAAATAGTGCCTGGACTGGAAGTAAAGCATCTTTTAGGATGCTCCATCTGCCCAAGATTATAGTATTAGGAAGAGAGCTGAGAGCACTGTCTAATGACTGTCATGCAGACTGCACTGAGCTGACAATGGCAATGGCATGTCTGGGAGACAGAGAGAGAGCTCCGCACTAATGACACAAGCATGTCTCCTTAGTCATCTTTTAGGGGAAGATTTGGAATCCCGCACTGTTTCCATAGCTCCCTATGAATATTTCTCAAGAGAATGAATAACAGACCTGTCCCTGTCTTTTGCTGCTCAGGCTTTGTGCCTTTATGAGATTTGTTTTACTTTTTTCAAAATGCAGTGATTTGTTTTGAGTTAGAGAACAGATGGATCAAGCAGACCTGTAAAGGTGATTTGTACAAACAGTTCTAAATGTTAATCCAAGCAGAAAAAATTAACTCTCACAAGTGCATCTACTTCTGCCTGAACTTTGTAAGTAGCATCTTAGCCCTGATGTTTTGTGAATACACATACACACACCCATATGCACACACAGGCTAAATCCTGTCATCACAGCTATCTCATCAGAGCTGTGAAAGGAACCAGACACATTCCATTCTGTCCCAATATTTATCAGCACTTAAATTGCCATTTAATTCCCAATTACTTAATTATTATGACTGATAGTGATGAAGAAGATTATAAAAAAGCACAACAGGGTCTCCAGCACTCTGCTTGATTTTGCAGGGGTGCCAGTACAGGAAAAATTATTCTTGAGCTGTTGAGCAAATCTGTGGCCCAGCCATTGCTGGAGGATTCCAGTTTTCAAGTCCCATGCTGAACAGTACTTCCAGAGGTTTAAAGATGTTCTAATAGTTGTTGTCAAACATTTGTGCTGAAGGAGGCTTGCTCTGGACTACACAGCCTCCTCAGGCAATGCTGGAAAGCTTAGCTTCCACATACAGAGGGAGACACTCTGACCCCTTTGAATCTGAGCCTGGGCCTCAAAACCCACAGTCTCACTCTTCACCATAAAACCAGAAACAGAAACCTCTTCTGATACTGGAAATTAAACCTCAGTAATCAGTAGGGAGTTGGAGCAAAACAGAATGCCATTTCTGAAATAAATCAGTCTTTACTGGCTGTCTGGATTCAAGAAAGTCAACTTTTGGGTCAGCTGCTTGGCATTTCCAAAATCCGAGGCACATCCTATGTGTGTTTCTATCTCCTCCCTGCTCTTTGCTGCCCATTCTGTTGGGCAGTGATATTCAGCGGTCAGTGCAGCAGCACACTGTCAAACGGATCACAAGAATTATCTGAATTTAGAAATAATCTCTTTATCATGCCAACCTCAATGAGGGGGCATCAAACTGCAGGGGACAAAAGAAATCTTAGAACATAATCATTACCACTGAAGCCAGAGACTCTTGGAACTACACCCTGAGTCTTTCTGTCTCTCTGTGTCTTTCTCTCTCCTTTCATCTTCTTAAGCAGTTCTTTAATTGCCTGGTTTCTGTGAGGCTGGTTTGCACATGACCACTAGAGTGTTGCAACAAGTGAGTCTGGCCCCATATATAACCAAAAAACAAAAGAAGGGGATTACGTTTTGTACAAACTGATATTTTAGTTTTAGATATTAAGATATTTAGATATTAAAATTAGTTAAGACCTATAGAAAATTTTAAATCAAAAGTACATTTATTCCATGGCATAATTTAGCCATATCCCACATCTACAAAAGCCTAAAGTTTACTTCAAAGAGATGACACTCCTAAATGACCAGAAAAGCAAAGGTTGCTCCGTTGGCTCCTTAATCTGTAAACAACCCTCCCCTGAATGTTGAGGATGATGCTGGTGCAGTGCTCTGAATATACAATTGATATTTCACCTACTTGTGATATGGAACCCTTGTACTAAAAATCTTCTCTGCTCTCATAGCCTGGGGGAAGATGGCCTGCTATTGATCCTCTAGTTACCCACTACTCAATGACTTGTCTCCAGATGCAGCTTTTGCCTTGTTTTTTTACCTATCTTTTCTTTTTTTTTTTTTTATTTTTTTTTTTCTTACAAGAACCCAGTGTCCAGATTTGGTAGGATTATTGGCAAATTATTCATCATCCTTGGAGGAGCTGATGAGTGAATAAAATCGTATTTACTCTGATGTATAAAATCCTATGAGTGAAGAAACAGCAGTCAAAATCTGCATCTTAAGTGGTCCTGATTATATAGCTAAAGACTGTTTCACATTCTTAATGAACTTTAACATTCATACACACACCCACACGTGCAGCAGAGGTGCGTGTGCCTTGTTGAGTACCTTAGTAGTATCTGACTGCATTCAAAACTCCATATGATTTTTGCTTTGCTTGGTCTAGTAAAATAATCACTTTTGGATATTTGCTGTGTGGAATCAGAAGATAAACGCTTTACCATCATCTCTGTCATCAAGGCACAGCTGTCAGGGATTCAGCCACTAAGTAACATCATCTGACCAGGAAGAATGTGTCTATAGGCCCACTGTTGGCATGACCACCCCAGTTGACCTCTACTGTGCAGAATGTAGTAATTTATACAGTAATGATTTTAGTGAACAACTGGTCTATGGGTTAGCAGAGGTATTCACTTACTCATCTTTTAGACTTTTGCCTGTTGGGATAGAAATTCCCAAATGTGTATGTCAGTAACTTTTTTTTTTTTTTTTAAATCTCTGACAAAGCCAAGACATTTGGCATTAATATAGTGTTTTTCTTACTACTGTCAATATAAATCATTTCCTGAGAACTGGAACTGGACACAGTATGTTTCAGTCCTAGAAAGAACACGTTCCATTCTCTAGGAGAGCTGGAAATCAAAGTCATGTACAATACACACACAAAACAACATTTTGGCCAGTACTAGCTGACTTATCAGAGCACTCCAGAAATAGTTTGTATCAACCTTCTGGCTGCTTCTTTAAATATCTTCCCAAGGCAACAGCAGGACTTACTGCAAGACCTGTAGGCAACGTTCTTCTCTGCAGCAAAGTCTTCCGGTATCTGTGGCTTTCAGTCACTAGAATGGTCACACATCTTCTTCTGTTCAGGAAATAATATGTTCAGGATCACATGAGTATGTCCTATACAATTGCACTGGAGCCACCCATCTTAGTCTTAGACATTCATTTAGATTTTAAGTTGCTTCTTCTCTTCAGTTCTTCCCTCTTTGTACAAGAAAATAAACTATAAAAGACAAACAATTGAGCTATTTCTTTCCTGTTTGTTTTGAAAATCTAAGATTTGTTTGCAGTTTTTGCTTTTGACTTAAAGAACAATTCTTCAGGCTATGAAACGTCTGCCAAATTTAACATGAATGGCATTTAGCTGGCAGAGAATATATTACTGACAAATGCCTAACACACTGGGCATATTGTATTTGTACCATCTGGGAGAGTAAACAGTGACAGGAAATAAGCACAAACAGGTGTTAATGTTAGCCCCTTCAGGGTCATTAATGAACTATGGCAACTGACAGCATTGAAAGAGCCCACACACAATCCTGGCAACTGGAAAGGAAAAGGTGGAATCCCAGTGAGTGTAAGAGTGTATTAATTTGTCACACAGAAAGCTCTGTTCTTGATTGCATCTCCGCTACGTGACCTCCTTTATCCTCTTGCCATACCACATCCTTCAGTTGAGCTCCCGTTGAATGCTCCTTCCTTTTCCCCTTTTAGGCATCAAGCTGTTTCCTTGCCCCAGCTGGCCAAGACAAACACAATCCTAAAATATTGTACTTTCTCAGAAAGCCTATCACCTTCTGGAGACAACTGCACGCATTCTTCAGAAAAGAAATCATGTCTCAATTCCTTTTAGTATATTATCAAGCCATTTCTACTTACACTAAACTAAAAGGCCTCTGGCTTCAAGAAGCCATGATCTGAATCACATTATATCAGCGTTTCCACAGTTTTCACAGTGTACCTCCAACAGTTACTTTCCCAGTCCCAGAAGAGACCTAAGTGCATGAGGCCCTGCAGTGACACTGCCTGCTTTTACAATAAAACCACACAAATCCAGAGAAGGCCCAGACTACATCATAGAAATGCAATATTAACCTATGAACATGAATAGATAGCTGAATCTTGTCCAACATATAACCAGTCACATGCTCTTGCAAATGCCAAAGCAAACCGTACTGGCATTGCCCTTTCTCCTCACAGAAGCTCACTGAATTTCCAAAACAAACATTAATACTTACTCAAGGTCATCCAAGGAAAAATTAACAATTTGTGATAAACAGCAAAGCAAAATGGGCTGATCTCCAGCCACTCCCCTGCTATCTGCCTCATCCTGTGCAAGAAGGGAATGCTTCCAACAGGACCGTGTTTTCAAACAAATGTCACCTGGCTAACATGCAGTGTTAATACTTCCTCAGAGGAACCTTGGAGAGACAAAAAAGAAACACAAGAAGGAAGAGCCATGGGGCCCCCTTCTCTAGAAGGGGGACACCAAAGTATGAGTTTCACATTGCGAAACTTCAGACTAATGCAGACTGGTAGTGTTAAAAAGAATACTGGTAGGCATGTAAATTTAGTCATTAACTAACAGCAAAGCTTAACTGCTGAATGGATTCAATGTTTCCAAAGATATTCTCGATTCTGGCTAGCATTTAGGAATGGGAAAGTGAGAATGTTTTAAAGGCCAGAAAGTATTTCCCTTTCTTTATGTGTTTGTTAAAACATGATAGGGAATGTAGTCATAGATGTATTTTACCTATTCAAGAAGTGACCGTAACATCAAGAATCATAACAGTGGCCTACAGAGAACTGCTGTCACTGCTTAACCCTGCACTGTTCTGTACAACACCCCCCACCTGCAGTCCTTGGACTTCATACCAGTGTATGTCAGAGACCCACGAGACCAGAGACACAGCTATGCCAAATTACATTTTGAAATAAATGAACGTAAGAATGGAGTGTACTTGGCTTATTCAATGGAGCCACTGGAGTTAATGAAGCCCCAAACCTCCAGGCCCTGCCTAGTGCCAAGTTCTGTTGTCACTGGAATTGAAATGGATGCAAACTTTATTGCATCAGCCATTTGCTAAATTTAAATACATACAAACAATTAGGTCCTTATCTTTCTGTTCATAGTTCTTTGTGAACTATAAACAGAAATAAATAAAAAAAAAAAAGGAACTTACAGAAATTGAACAAACATTTAAAAACAGAAATCTGTTTAAATCTCACGATCCGCCCAGCTGAGAAAGCTCTGATACCTGATTTACTTACTTCCTCTTCAAACAGTGTGAGATTTATCCTGTATCTGTTTTGCTTTTTTCAGTTGATCTTACAACCTTCTCTCCCTCACAAAATGTGTATTAAATGAAGCAAAACCAAACACTCTGATCTAAAAGCTTTAGTTAGGAGTTAAGAACATTCAGGTTGTTGTGACATAGCCCCTCTGTACATATGCTATCCTGATGCTTTCAGGTATGTGAGCACATCCTGTCTTTCCAAAGAACCTCTGCAAAATTCCAGGTGGAGGACCAACAGCCTGGGAATGTAACACAGCTACACAGTAAATAAGGCTGCTGTTTTAGAACTTGGAGGAACTACGGAGAACATAAGAAATAAGGCAATGGGAGGAATGACTGCACAACATGGATCTGGAAGGCTTAATTTTGGAGTGTTAAATTTCTTCTAATGTTATTACTTTCCTCTTTCATTACAAAAATATAAAATACTGTTCCCCAGTTTGGACTGAAGAGCACATGAATTTGAATTTTCAACCTTATACTGGGTAGGCCAGCTGAGGAAAACATGAAACATATTTTACAAGTGGATTTCAAAGCTGTTTTCTGGTAGTAGAAGAAGATACTGACAAGAAATCACACATTCAACTCCAAGTTTGGACAGGGAACATTTTCTAGCTGGGGAAGTGGTCCTTCAACACTTCCTCTACCTTTCTTCAAAACTGGCTAGGGCTTTCCTGCTTCAATCCACCTCCTCTTCTAGTATCTAGCCTGGAAGAGGCCCACCATATACACAGTGAACAAAGCCTGGAACACACTCATCTTGGAAGAAAGGATGCTCTGCCATTCTGGTGTACCGGGATTGGTACTGGTGTACAGGGCAGGTGGAAAGAAGTGAGAGAGGATGCAGCACACACTGCAAATGAGATCTCTGGAATAAATTTAGCTCTGTATTCTCAAATAGCCTTTACTGAGCACGTATAAATCAAGCTTTTTCAAAAATTCCTGACCTGGCCAGACAGAGGTATGTTTATGCAGGCTGCAGAAAGCACCATCTCTGGCAAAAAAAACAATCTCCCTGCCACAGCAAACACTTTTCTACAAAGCACGTAGATCTTCTCAAAAACCCACCACTGTTTATTCTCCCATGTTTATTAACAGAAATGGCAGAATTATTTGAGCTTAAATTTTAGACATATATGTGCAAAAAGCACACACAGAGCACAGAATTTTTTTCCTCTGAAAGCTTAACTTTTTGGTGTCAAAGAACAGCACCTTGCAGAGAACAGGGAAAAGCACCTTGGAAGTATGGTGTATCTGTAACTACTGTTAAAAATAAATCTTTGTTACAATTTACCATTAACAAAGTTTGTGTAATTTGTATTTTGATGAAATTTGTGTCACGCTTTTTAAAATACATAGATAGGACAATCAAGAATTGGATACTGGAGTACATGTGAAAATGAGTTAAAGTAGAGAAAGAATGACAGAGTCAGCCCTTACAAAATTAAATGTTGTTTGTGTTGAATGCAGGCATAAGAGATTGCAAAGCTCATCACACACTTTTACCAAATATTCCACTGGCAATGTGCTCTGTTTTCATCATTTTTTTGCAATATATTCTGTTCAGCTTTAATACATAACAGTCTTACACACAGATATAATAAAAGGTATTTCTGCTGTAAAGTGATGTAAATTCTCCATGAAGAATTTGCTCTTTACTTCTCAAACAAGGATTAGCTATACCCATTCTCAGTCTTCTCATTTCACCCTATACAAATTTTAAAGCCATTTTAAAGCACTATCTTTTCTGCATCATAGAACCGCAATTAGTTTTCATAATAAAATACACTATACATCCTTCAGAGCACATTTGCATGAATATTTAGTAATCACTGTAAACTAGCTAGGAGGCCACTGTTTAGATACCAGGTCAGACTGGTTCCCATCAGACTGGCCACATCAATTCATATCTCAAAATCAAACTTACAAATCCTAAAAATTTACAAAATCCTAACTTACAGCTAAGACAGAAACATTTCCTCTGTTAATTTGTAATTACAAGAGATTTAAGCTAGATTCACTACTGAGGCTCAAGAAAAACAAGAGACTGATCTTCTGTGAAGCAGCAGTAACTTCTTTACTTTTGGAATGACAGTCAAGAACTCAAAGTGGACAGACAAGATAATTCAGGAAAGGGCAGAAAGACCTGCAGAGGCTGATTTATCCGAGCAGCTGACAAGAACTTGACTTTTGTAATTGGTAGCTGGTGAAATGATCCAGATGAAGGTAGCTTAACTCTTCACAATAAACAAGACAGCAGCAAATTCAAAAGGAATAAAAGAAAATTATTTATTTAGGCTGGTAAAGAATGCTGTAATTGGGAATCATTGGCAATCACCTCAGAAATATCATGAGTTTATGGATATGGGAATCAAAGTACTTTCTTCTTAGAGAGGTAAACTGCCATGGCATAATGTAGACAATAACATGTGGTGGCACAATGTAAAGAAGTTTGACCCATATCACCTCTGGTGTTTCTGCTCAGTCATAAAGTAGACGGCATCAGTAACTATAACACATCACTTGGTGAGCAACAGATGCTACCCTAGCTCGTGCACTATGCTCCTTTGCATACAGGGTACCCACACATATGCAAAGTGGGTTGGAGGTCTCTGTCCCACTGTAGGCTTCCATATAATGCTCAATTGTCCCTGGAACAAGAGGGCAAAGGTGTGCCAGTTTATTTTCTAAACTAGATTAACCTGCAAGACCATTTTGAGTTTTGTTTTTTTGAGTTTTGTGAATTTATCACATAGAAAAGATTAGAAATAAAGTTAAAAACTTCTATGTGTCTTAAAAAATCCATTTCTTGTGAGACCTCTCACAAGAAATTAACAACACCGGCATATAAGAGTCACTTTCACATGTCCATTTTATTTTTGAAAATCTTTATGGCCTGCCTAAGCTGACAGCAGTCAGGGTAAGATCTTTCATTTGGCGTCAGTATGTCCACTTACTTAAAACTTGCTTCACAGTAACCTAAAAGATACCTGTTCAAAAAACTCAAGATAAAGGCTGATGATGTGCCCACAGCAGATGGGCAGATTGCATCTAACAGAGCCTCACACTAAAAACTTCTAGATGGCAGAGTCCTCAGCTGTCATCTGAAACCATGAGGTCACCCCACCTTGAACAATGAAGGAGAGAAGAACTAAGAAGGATGGATAGCTCTCTGCAGTTTGGCAGCCAGTTAAGGAGCACCAACATTCATTTACAAACAACAACAATAACACCAGAATGAGCACAGTTAAAAAACATGAAAACTAATCCAGATATGCAAAATTACAATCAGAACAGAACCCTTATTGTTCAGAGAGATTAAGTGCATGGAAAATAAATGTAAAGTATTTTGTTTAAATTCTGTCCTTAGTTACAATGCCACCTGGACAAAAGTTTAGCTAAATTAAACGAACTAGAGAAACATCTGTGTTCTGCTGCAGTACATCCAGAATACACCAACAGCACCACTCTGTGGAATAACAGCGATTGCTCTGTAAAAGGGGAAGCAGGTTTTTCAATTCTCAGATCAACCACACTAAAGACAGAGGTGCAAAGACATATTATTTTATATTTATATAAATTGTGTATATTTAATATTTAATATTTAATGCAAATTATTAAATTAGACTAAATGAATATATCAGTAGTATAAACCTACCACCACCATAAGTTAATGAACTACCTTACCTTTACAGTAGTGTGAGATTGATTTCACTTGCTCAGTTCACATATGTGGCATGCAGTCTATACATTTCATGTACATAATTTTTTGTAACATCAGTGAGTGAGGTTACATGTGCTGAACTCAGAATACGTGCTTTACGCTGTACCAAAATGGGAGCTTGATTTTCTAAATCAAGCCTTAAATTTATACCTGAAGCTTTCATAGTGATAGGAGCAGCAGAATCCCTGAGAAGTGGTTCAAAGCTCTGGAGGAAATTAGAAAATGTAAATACCTGAGCCGATCTTCTGAGTTCCTTAGGTCTGCAAGAATGGTCTAGAAGGAGCTTTGCTCCCTGCTCAGGCAAGAAATCAGGGATGGGGCCTTGAGATGAAAGAAGCAGGAAAGGAACAGGAAAGGAGCAACTACAGAACCTTCCCTGTGGACTATCCCCATGTAGAACACCTCAGCCTGACAGCCAGGTGCTTAGACTCAGTTTTGAGTTGGGCTGCAGATGTCAGCCAGTAATCCCACCTGATGGAGCTCAGTGGGATATATGAAGTTTTTCCTACTTCTCTATCTCTTGTTACAACACCTTCAGGTAGTAGTAAGCCCATAGGAAATGAGTGCAGGGCTGTGTGGTGGCTTGCTGCAGTTTCTGTGAATTCCATGGGGCCTTTCCCCTGAAAAACAGGGGGTGGCAACAAGCATTATAAGGCTGTGCCTTTGCAAATAAAACTTATCACTTGTGTTATGCACAACTGTAGCTCATAAAGCTCTTTTACCTTGATAATCCAGGCCCAAAATAAGGGTTCCTCTGTGCCTCAAGTATCTGGCTACCTGTCACATGCAGAGTATACCACTGATGGGTGCCGTATACCATCGTGTCTGATTCTGGTTTCTGGAGGAAAGAGGACACTTATTTCAGCTTGTCTCTCCTCTAATACAAAAATAAAGTTACACAAGCCTTAACACCCATAAGTGTATCTCCTGACATGATCTTTGTGAAAAACTGCGCCAGTCTATTTCATCAGACAAAATGCCTTGCTTTGATTGGGGATATTTATGGACACCTCTCATTAGGGTTAGCATTCAATCCAATTTTTGTACAAGACATAATTATGTCTATTTGCTTTCCTTGGCATTTTGAGATAACTTGATACAAGCTGCTAAAAAAAATAAAAAATAATTTTTTAAAAAATCTAGCATAGAATGATTAAGGGAAAAGAAGGATTGTGGGGTTAAATACCTAGGGGGGAATGAAATGAAGGGCATTTTTTTCCCATTTTTATTAGTCAATAAGATTACACTGGTCCCTGACATTTCTATTTACTATTTTTCCAAATTCAAATACAAGGCTCACCTTTATCTCTCAGCACTCTGTCTAGGAATACCTGAAGGTACCATGTTTTCCAGTAGAGTAGAATGTGGAATTATCTTGCATTACTGTACAAATTCAGTTGATGTCTTTGTGACAGCTACGAGCAGCTCTGCCTGCTTATGATGAGATTCATGCCAGACAACAAAAGAGCAACAACATGAAATCAATACTGCTACCTACCCACCAGCTCCATTTACAGACACCCCTTCTAATGCAACTTTCATCTCATCCTTCCCAGCCCATCCACTTCGTCAGTAACATCTTTGTGCCACTTCACAGGGGATTTCAGTGTTCCTGAGGCTAAGCAGCACCCTTCACTGTTGCGACAAAGGGCCTTGCTGTCAAGTGGTTTGGAAGCAAACAGTTTGGAAGCCCCGGACAAACTAAGTAACCCATCCACAACACTTACCTGGTTTAATTTCCAAACTCCTCTTGCCTCCGCCTTTTGTGACACCTCCCTCCCAACAACCCCCAAACACACACACACCGTAGCCCCCTCACCTACCCTGGCCATGTCTGTGTGGCAGTCACAAATCCCCCTGCACCAAGGGCTCTGCTTTCTGCTCTGCTCCTCCCTGAGACACCACGAGCCTTGTGAGCAGCGTCTGCGCCTGTCAGGAGGGAACGCCGGTGCAGGTGGCAGAGGGCTTTTCCTCACGGCTCGCTGGCTGCCATTTTAATGCCCGCGAGGTGAGGACATGGCCGTTTCTGTGCACCAGAAGGCTCCTCATGGTGGGAAAGAACTGTTACCGGCCTGGCTTTGGGGCACTGGTTGTTCGCCATAAGTGGCGTCACGGTGGTTTAGAGTAAAGTTAAATAATGTTATTTTTTAGAGTGACGCCTCCCCTTCATCTGATGGTTGGTGTATTGACAGCAGTGAGATTTTCAGTGCACACTGCTGGCCCTCATGAAGTGGACAGCATGTCCCCCACAAGTGCTGCCGTCACCTTTGGCATGTCCATCCCTACTCCCATTTTCTCATTTTCTTACCCCTCCAGGTTATTTTTTGTTCCCAGTATTCCCTCCTGTTCTTCTAAGGATCAAGACAAGAAGAAAATGCTTCAAATGTAATCAGGGTCTATTTCCTCATTCTATGAAGCACATAGCTGGAGAGTGATTAGTTTATGTTTCTGCAGCTTTGTTGCAGCATAGCAATGTGTTGTGTTAGATTTGGTGAGATAGTGAAGCACGATGAGGAAGTGCACTCCTGCACTCCTGAGGTAAATGGATTTTTTTAATGTGGCTTGGTCACAGAGGCAAACCCATTAACCTGGCCAACCATAATTACTCTAAATGTAGTGGCCAGTTGTTCTCAAGTGTCTAAGGAAGGTGGACTAATATGTCACTGAAACACATCTTTCCATGTCAGATTTTGTTTTCCATGGTGTTATAAAGTCTTTAGTTTGTATGACGTGCATGCAGAAGCTACACGGCCAAGCTCAGTGAGGTTTCACAAGGTACTAGCCATCATATGAGTTACAAAATTAACAAACAGTGAATTCTGAATTTAACATCACTATCTAACTTTAGCGATTTTTAACCATTAGCAAAACAATTGTTTTGCTATTTAACAACTACCTGCAAGCACAAGGCAGCACAAAGAACAATTTACTCTTAGCTTAAATGCCTGGACTAGAAAGCTTAAGCAGGCTGCACAAAGATCAGTTTCAGTGAAAGGCTCAGCCAAGTTGTCTTGAAAACTCATCTGTAATTTGCTACTCGTATCCTTCTTCCTTTATCTTGCCCTACTGTTCAAGTTCTTCTCTTGTTTTCAGTATCATAACCCCAAGTGTATTTTACCCCAGTTCCCACAGCACCATTTCTTTACAACTACTAATTAAAGATCCCTCTGAATAAAGACGCCTGCTTGAACAGTTAGAGTGCCCCTCTGAAAGGCCCCTTTTGTGGGTGGCCATCTTCTTGGGGACTGCAACAAAGACAAGGCACTGCAGAAGAAACACTCACTTTTAGTTTGTCGCCTGTTCGTCTCTGTCTCGGAGTAATGGAATGGATTACATTAGTACTCCTCAGTTTCTGAGTGTAGCACTCTGCTGAGGTGAATTGATGTCAGATGAGTAAAACTATAGCACACCCTCACTCCAGCCTTTATCAAAGAAATAAACTGTGAAGAGAGCTCTGAAGAGGTGCTCAGATAACCGTGATGTATCGTGCAAGGTCCTAGCTGTTGTTTGCCCCTCCACCTCCGAACTTGTTGAAGTACTAGCATTTCTGTAGCATTTTATTTCAGCAAAGCTTTGGATACTGTTTTTCACAGTCCTTCTGGACAAAATGTCCAACATACATCTGGACAAGTACATAATACAATGTGGGAACAATTGTCTGGTGTTTTGGGCTCAAAGGTTGTAGTAAATGGTGTTACACTGGACTGGCAACAGTCACCACTGGGGTTCCCCAGGGCTCCATTTTAGGGCCAACTTCTTTCAATGTTTTTATATGTTATCTGGATGTAGGACTCAAATGCATACTAAGTGACTTTGCAGAAAATTAGGAGGAACTGTTGATTCCCTCCAGGGTAGAGAAGCCTTACACAAAGTTCTTGACAAACTAGAGAGCTAGGCAATTGCCAACTTCATCAGGTTTAACAAGAGCAAGTGCTAAATTCTGCACCTGAGAAGGGGCAGCCCTGGGTATACATACAGATTAGGGACAAGAGGCTGGAGAGCATCTCTGTAGAAAGGGATCTGGGGGTTCTGGTCAACAGCAAGCAGAACATGAGTCAATAGTGTGCCCTGGTAGCCAAAAGAGCCTGCTGTATCCTGGGGTGCATCAAGTAGAGCATTGCTAGCCAGTCAAGGGATTGTCCCACTCTACTCTCTGCTGGTGTGGACTCACCTTGAGCACTGTGTGCAGTATGGGGCACCACAATACAAGATGGATGTATAAAGCTTTCAGAGTGTCCAAAAGAGGGCTACAAAATTGGTGAAGGGTCTGGAGAAGATGCATGAGGAGCAGCTGAGGTGCCTTGGTTTGCTCAGCCCAGAGCAGAGCAGGCTGAGGGGAGGCCTCATGGCGGCCTGCAGCTCCCTCACGAGGGGAGCGGAGGGGCAGGCGCTGAGCTCTGCTCTCTGGGGACAGCGACAGGACCCGAGGGAACGGCATGGGGCTGGGACAGGGGAGGGTCAGGCTGGGTGCTAGGGAAAGTTTCTGCACCCAGAGCGGGGTCGGGCACTGGGACAGGCTCCCCAGGGCAGTGGTCACAGCACCAAGCCCGCTGGAGTTCAAGAAGCACTTGGACACCACACTTTTAGATAGACATATAGTCTGTTTTTAGGGAGCCGTGTATGAAGCCAGGAGTTGGACTCAGTGATCCTTGTGGGTCCCTTGCAATGTGGGATATTCTATGATCCTATGAAGAAGAAACAGGCCTAGAGTGATCATCACTTTTGTAAATTGTAAATCATATACAGTTAAGGTTATTTCACCTGAGTAAAACATTCTAATTAATGCATTTTTTTGATATGATAATTGTTTCTTAATGACCATTTCTTGTCCTGCCTATGCTCAAACTTCACCATGCATGGACACCTTAGCATGTGAACACCTCTATAATGACACATGCCTGTGTCATTTCTGGAGCTGCTGAACTTACTCCATGAATGAGCTCTTCTTGAAAACAGTGCTACAGAAATGTGTACAGTCAGAAACTATACTGAAAAATGCTGAAAACCAAGGCCTACCTCTATAGGGTGATACGGATCAATGCTTTATGCTTGTGGCAGGTGTCATAGAAACAAGTTGCCCTGGAGACCCTAGCTTCCCCAATGAGCATTCACCCATGGACTGGCTCTTTCAGAATCATCCTGAGAACAATTCTTTGCTTGCTGTTGCCATCATTCTTCATGTCTTCCTCACAGAAGCTTATTTTCCTAATGTGGGTTACTTGCTCTGTGTATAGCACAGTGAGTACTGCAGCTTTCATTCATCCCAAAGGCAACCATCTCTGTTCTCTCTTTGAGTAAATCTCCAGGGATGCATAAGTTCATCATAATTTACATTTGCTCTTGAACAGCATCCCTGTAGGGTTCTTGGAATTGCATGTTATATTATCTGAGTCTTCTTAGCTCTAGCTGAAGGCCACAAAACTCAAACAGAAAAGGTTGCTTGATATCAGCTCTTGCCCTTCCTGCTTCATGTCAAATTTTGTTGTTAAATATACCAATGTAAAACCTCCTTCGGCTAAAAGTGAAATATACTTCTCATACTCAGACCAAACAAAGAACAGGAATTGACCTAGGCATCCTAGGCATTTTATTGTCATGTCCTCCGAGTATAAATAACATTACAGAAGGAAAAAGTCATGAATGTGGAATATAAATTCCTCTGGGGCTTTGTTTTTATTTTCAGTGCAAGAACCCATGCAGCACTGATTTGATTTGAGCATATGACTGCAGGATGTTGTTTCCTACCAATGAGCCAACGGGGATCCAAGAGTAAATTCAGAGGGAGCAGGACAAGGTTTTGAAGTATGTCACTCTTCAGGTCTGCTGACAGAGAAGAGGCATATTTATACAGGCAAAAGAAACTAGTGCAAACCATGAATCTTCATACCAAAGGCTCAGTCTGTCCCCACTGATAACAAGCAATATTACTGGCAGAAATCAGCCTGGGTTGTTTTTTTCCCTAGTGAAAATTGATGGTAAAATCATGAGCCTGCTGACAGACAATCTGTTCATTGCATTAATTATTCAATATAAACTGTTCACCCTGGTCTTCCATAAGACATGTCTCCTCCTACTCTTTTTTGCTCTGCCTCCATCTTCCTCAAGTTCTGACTGCATAACAGTGCAAATCATTCCACTGAAGCCTTTTCTAGCCACTTCTGGTTATTGCACTCACAGCTTTAATATTCAGCTTACTCATTGCTCAGCAATTTTTGTGCTTATCTAGTGTCTACAAAGGCAAGATGCTGAGAAATGTGGAAAATAAATGAGCACTACTTGGGGGGAGAGGGGGGGAAAGTGCAATGTGACCCGTAGTTCTGCAAAATCTGTCAGAAGATGTAACTGGCAAAAATCATTTCCTTAGTGGTGGAGCCTGCACAATAATCCCATAAAACCTCCTTTTGTCCCACGAACTTCAGGGGAATAACCTGTATATTGATGTTTGTGGTTTTTTTTCAGGTGTGTTGATCAGGTGTAATTAAGGATGTATTCGGTTCTTAAACTTCTGTGTAATCCAATAAATTGAAAAAAAAAAAAAAGCTTTGATAAACCTCCTGCATTAAAAGAAATCCTGCAACCTACCTGTTTGTCTCAAAAAGCTCTTTGCAGTGACTGATGTTCATGTATTGTAAGTGTTCCCAAAATCAGCAGAGAGTTCAGCACAGGCAGACTAGAAACTCATAGCACAGAGCTGTATTTCTGAAAAATCTTGCATTATCATTTCTCCCCTTAACCAGCTAATGTGACTCACACAGTAATCTCTCTGTTTCTGTCTTTCCTTTCCTCCTTGCCCTTCTCAGCCACACATGGCATCAAATGGTGTATGATGCCTAGATGGATGCTCTTCAGTAGCATCACTTGGATGGGCTACTCTTGCCAAGAAACTGTGTGCCAGGGACACACACAGTAAGTATAGATACTTCCATGTTCTTACTGCACTGTGTGCTGCAGTTTCATGACCTGTGGTTAAAAATCATACTGTTTTCTTGCTGTGTAGCCAGTCAGCCCTTAGTCCTACGTTTCCATATTGCAAGAGAGACTGCCTCCGTGTCACTTGCACCAGGAGAGGTACTAGTGTACACTGTAACTGTGGAAGTGACAGATTGCTGTGTGTTGAAGTCCTACCTCTAAGTTGCTAGATGTACCAGGTGCATTTAAAATTACTAGAGGTTGTTTTGTTTTTAACTCAGAGTTCCTAAATATTTGAATAAAAATAGAATAAAGTGGCCATATTGATCTCCCAAGTGATACTGCTCTTTCACAAAGGGATTTCTGAGATTATATCCTTGTTTCTAGGCAACCCTGATAAGCAGAAAGATAAATTAAACATTTTGCTAACAGACTGACATATAACTTTGACAGTTATTTTTAACAAATGTAAATCTAAATTACTGCACCCAACAGCTTCATTCAAATCTGTGATCTCGGCTACTATAATACCTCTAATTAATTTCTTTTCACTTTTGCCTGAGAAGCACAATCCTCAGAAAGCAATCCAGAACTATAATTATTGACAGGGTGATATGGGCAGGCATGGTGCTTGTTAAAAAAATACACTTGATGGCTCCTTCCCTGAGATGCTGACAATCTAAACTGTAAAGACAAATTAATTGTCCATGTATGGAAGAGAGGAAGCATGAGTGGATTCAGTCTGCAGAGCACAGAAATGCTAGAAATTAGTTCATTTCCTGTTCTACAGAGAAACTTTGGAGATCAGGCAATGGTGGATGCTTGGCTTTTTCTTTTGTGCACTTCTCTTCGTTTATCAAAAATTTACAGAAAAGTCCTAGTTCCCTCAAACACAGAAAGAGCAAACATCAGGACGAGATTCCATATTACCCACAAGATTTTTTTTCCCTGGGGATCACACTAATTCTTTTCCTTTTTTTGGGTCAGACTTAGGCAGACTTTCTTCTGCCTGCTGGCTTATTCCCCTTGATTTTTTTTTTATTTTTTATTTTTTTATTTTTTGCTGTGCATACATAGCTTGCCAAATAATCCTCTAATGCCTATTTGCGACAAAAAGCCCTTTTGCCTGTTGCCTTGGATGGTGGTCCTATTGTTTCAACTCTGCCTCTGTCACTGTGTAAAGTCCCTTAATTGTTCTTTGTGCTAAAGTGGAACTATGAATGCTTAACATATGTTGTAAGCACGTCTGTGATTATGAGCTGGCATATGTCACTGTTAACACTAGCCGGAGGACACTTTTACTCCAGACCTGAAGAACAAACTGATAGCCCACTCAGCTATCACGAGTTTATGGCCTGACTGAGGGGACCAGCAAAGCCAAACAGGAATCAAGAACTTTATCTGAGGCTAGGCTTCTCCCAGTGTTGATACAACTAGAATATTGTCTCAAACAAAAATACTAGAAAGCACAGTACAATAGAAATGTAATAATGAAATATAATACAATATTTTATTCTGATGAACATTTGATCCCCAAAAGATCATACAGAATATTCCATATTGTCCCTGAGTATTCAGTGCAAACAGTTCAGTGCAGATGATCAGAGCCAAAAATGGCAAGCCTGCTTCTGTTCCTTCTGCACTGATGGCAAAATTTCCATGAAGTAGACCCTAGGTGACTTAATTAGCATCTGATGAAATTTAGTATCTTCTCTACCTTGATTTGCATACCTTCTAATTCTAGCAAAGGCAAAGATAATTACTGAATGCAAATGAGCTAATAAAGATGCTGCTTGGGAGCAGATGTCAGTGAAAATAAAATTCACAAATAAATCTCTGCCGATCTGTTTCCAGTGAGACCATGATACAATATTTTCTCCTTCATTTTGGTTTGTTGTGGCAAAATCCCTGCGCTTTTCAGTATGTGAATATAGTACCATTACCTCAGATGTATTAGCAAAAATCTGCTTTTGGCATGTTGAATACAAGTTGTGCCCTATTATACGTATCACGCTTTGGTAGACATTAGCTGCAGGGGTCTCCACATTCAATAATACCATAAATACCAAGATAATCTCATCTCTGAATCGTTGTGTGCTCTAACTCAGCAATACTGGATGATAGAAGGGAGTACACTTCTCCTTTTTCTCTCCTGTGACTTGACATTTCCCAGCTACAGGTTGTGACACTTGGGTGGGTGCCTCAGGTGATATCATGAAAGGGTACTCCAGACATGTAGGTCTCATCTGGTGGCAACTGAAGCTGCTGGTCTTGGGATCTTGCCATTGCAAAAACGTTAGCTATATTACGACTTTTTTTCTCTCTCTTTTTTTTTTTTTTAGTCAAATTCCTTTTTGTGTCTCCATAAATAGTCTGTTCATAGTGTCATTGTGGCAACATTTTGATCTTTTTCCTCTCTTCCCCTCTACCTCGTGGAAAATGATTTAACATAATTGCTTCCAAGTAATGCAGTGAATGGGAGAAAGTCTAATATGACCATCATTACAAGAAACATGCTCTTCATTATTCCAAGAGGGAGACATAGAGAGATCTGGTAGCCCTGGAGAATTTAAACCACTTAAAATAAGGGTCAATTTGGTGGATATGGAAACTGTAATTATTCTACCCTCTAATAAAAGGGATGCACTGGGCTGTCAAGTTGGCTGGCTGACTGCGTGCTAAGACTCACCATATTTCATTAATGAAAGCAGAACAGAAATGTATGCCGTATGTGGGGGGACATACCTTGAAAGAGTCTCTTCAAAAGGCAGGTTATCTAATAAGACAAGAGCAGCAATACTTTTTATGCTAGTACTGTTCATATAATGATCAGAACATGAGCTCAGGAATGAGCACTGCTGCTTAAACAGTAAGGGAGGATGAGCTATGCCTCTGATATCCATGAGTTATTTAGTTGTGTGGTGCAGAATGGGCTCTTGTTAATCATAGCAGAGTATTAGATGTCATTCTCAAAAAAAAAAAAAAAGTGTTCTTTCATGTGAGCATGGAAATACAAGCTAACATATTTATGCTTTATATCAAATCAAAATCAGTAACGATAAGATTCTTTTTCAGCTTGAAATAAGTACTATGAATCTGTCAATTGCTTTTAGTACTGAGGAGAAGCTTTATTACAGAGTTACAGAAGCTTTATCACAGAAGCTTTCGAAGACATTCTAAATGCACACTAGTTCTATTTCAGTAGTATAATTTTGATTTTATAATTTACTTATAGAAAAAAATGTGTTCAGTTGAAAGTGCAAAAATGGACTTTGCTTCTTAGTTCTAGTGCTCCCATGGACAAGAGAACATTACCTAGAACATGTAAAATGCAGCCATAGGACATTAGTGCAGAGATTGCAAAAGCAAGAGAGACCTTCTCAGTCTGTGTAAATTACTTTTCTTAATTGGTGTTAACTTATACAGACAAATAAGTAGAATCTGAAGCCTCTCTTGATTTCTTAAGTTTTGATTTTAACACATGCAGCCTCACTTTAGATGTCTACAAGATCAAACCACAATTAAATACCTAAACGACAGTCTCAACTTTCAGACACACCAATCATTCATAGCTCCCTTTTAGTGCCAGTACAAGATACAGATATCTCTTAAATACGAGTCCAAACGTGTGGGCAGTTCAGCACCCCACCTGTACATGGGACAGATATGATACAGGTACATTGAGTAAAGGATGGTTTCTGCCTTACTCCTTGAGCAAGGATTTGTTTTAGACAGACCTTCATTTTGGAAAAGTACAGATACCATACTGAAATGATGCCTCATTTGCTGAAAAGATACTTCAGGTGGGCGTATTTTAAATAACCAGTTTTAGATGCATACGAAAATTATTTTGTTCTTCCACTACTACCCAGTCTACATTAGGAATAAACAGGCCAGTGGGTGGCAGTACAGCCCATTGCTGGGCAGGAATCGAGCAGCACAAACGAAGAACGGGCGAATTCAGGCTGAGGCAGAAAATCCCACAGGAAACATGAATCTGAAATGCATCCGGATATTCGAGATTCGATGAAAACAGCACGTTGCACTGAGCTTCCAGTTCGTTTTAACATTATTCTAAACTGCTGCTTTATTTTTAAGTAAATAGCTTAAAATTCATAGGCTCGTAGAATGGCTTGGGTAGGAAGGGACCCTAAAGATCACCCAGTTCCACCGCCCTGCCATGGGCAGGGACACCTCCCACCAGAGCAGGCTGCCCAAAGCCCCATCCAGCCTGGCCTTGGGCACTGCCAGGGATGGGGCATCCACAGCTTCTCTGGGCAGTCTGTGCCAGGGCCTCACCAACCTCTGAGTGAAGAATTTCCTACTGACATCTAATCTAAATCTACTCTCTTTTACCTTAAAAACTTTACTCCTTGTCCTACCAGTACCTGCCTATATAAAAAGTCCCTCTCCACCTTTTTTACAAGCCCCTTTAGGTACTGGAAGGCCGCTGTAATGTCTCCCAGGAGCCTTCTCTTCTCCAGGCTGAACAACCCCAACTCCCTCAGCCTGTCTTCAGAGCAGAGGTGCTCCAGCCCTCTGATCATCTTTGTGGCAAACTTCCTGAGGGTGCACTTGATCCCACTGTCTGTGTCATTGATAAAGGTATTAAACAGTACCAGTCCCAAGACAGACCGCTGAGGGACACCACTTGTCACCAGCCTCCACCTGTCCATAGAGCCATTGACCACCACTCTCTGGGTGCAGCTCCTTATCCACCAAATATTCCGCCCTTCAAGTCCATATCTCTCCAATTTAGAGATACAGATGTTGTGTGGGACTGTGTCAAAGGCCTTACAGAAGTCCAGGTAGATGACATTGGTTGGCAAATTCTTAAAATTCTTTAAACATAATTTGTGATTTAAACTAATATCCTCTTTTACTGTCTTACCTGCTTAATGAGAAGAAAAGAGTCCTGAGAATCCAACGCAGTAATATACTGAGACAGTGTTTAGGTTATGTGTCATAAGGACATTGTTATATACAGGCAATAAATAAATAAATAAATTATTTGTTTTCCACACGTGAGTGTGAAGCCCTCTCAGTGGGAGACAATGTTACCAGACTAGTGTCCTGAACAGAGTGGATAGAGTGGACTGAAGATTTTTACAGATAATTGTGTGAGAAGGATCTCAAATAATTTTCTTCAGGCAGGATCTTCTGTGAAGCTATTTTATTCACAATTGCAATGGCAGGCGCCCTGCCAATTAGGAGCACATTATAGTAAACAAATCATAACCTTTTATTCCCTATTACCTGACACCTGATCACCTCCCCTGTTTCATTATTGGCTGAGTACTACAGGTTCACAAGCTACTCAACGCTCCTCTATACCATACATGTACAATTTTTTTCTTCAACCCTTTAATTTCTCCCTTTCCCTTTTTTTTTTTTTTTGTTCCCGTTTCTTATGTTTTGAGAACTTGTTATCTTTATTTTACTGTTCCCACACTGCTCATCCTGTTTTTCTCAAGCTTCCACCTTATTTTGGAACAGTGAGGCCTTCTACTGTCCAGTTATCTACTTAGCATTCCTCCTTGTTATAACTGCACAGCTACCTTTGAATACAGAAAATTAGTTCTCTACTGCAAAAACACAACTTAGTTTCTCACAATTGCTGTCTATGGTGTATTAATTATTAAATTAAGCTCTGATTTCCCTTTAAAAGGTTGTTTTTTTTGTTGTTGTTGTTTTGTTAGATGCTGCAAATATTGGTTTTCAGATATTCTCATCTGTGTACTTGGAAGGAGAATCTTTTTTAGTAGAAATTCACATTTTTAATTGACACAAAAACAAACAAGCAAAAAACATGCTCTGGCTTTGAACCAAAAGTTTTAAGTTTTTTACTATCTTTACCAAAGGCAGCTGAATTTCTGCACCTCCCAATTTCTGTTGAAAATATCATCTTGAGTTATATTCTCTTTCTTCCACCTTCTCATGCTTAAAATCTTTTTAATTGTTCTTTCAGCTTCTCTTTATCCCTAATTTATTAACCTCATTTGGCAATGTTAGTCTAGTTATTTGTTTTAGTAGGGAACACAGAACAGTATTTGGTTCATAAATTTATATAATCAAATTTAGATTGTATTAAAAATTGCTGTTGGTTTGGTTTAATAGACTTTGGCTTAATAGACTTCTCTGAAACTCAGTAGCTACAGTCCAAACAGTCATATTCATTTGATAAAAAAGCTCAAAGCATATACAAATACAAAATACAAATTTAGCTCATGCTGGTGGGATGGCTTAGGTTTAAATGGTGACAGATGCAATAGGTTTGTGGCTCTTGGTTAGAGATGTCTGGGGTCAACACAGCATAAACAGACCATATTTACCCTCAATTCTGGCTGTCTCAGTGTTTTCCTATTTGGTTCCAAGTGAGGTTGATGCAGAAAAATCAATGTCCACTGATTACATATTATTCTTTGAAGTGACAGCAGAAGCTAGAATACACGTAATGTAGTAACATGTAAGATACAGAACTCGTTGTTGATGCACACAAAAATTCAAGCCAGCTTTTCCCACCAGAGGATGTAGTCTTGTGGCCACATCTGGTGTAAATTAAGTACAGCTGGATGGAAACTTACAGAATCCCATACAGCTCACATACCCAGAGCAACAACTCTCAGCATAGCAGTATTCACCTGCCTTCATATGCAGTTCTTCCTTAAAATGAAATGCTAGCTTTTGGGAAGAACACAGGAAACTGAAACCGTCATTTACTTTGTGGAAGCTGATAACAACAACATCAGATATCTGTGCAATGCACTGTTGATTTCATGGATGTTAACTGATTCCAGCAAGTAAGATTATTCACCTTGTTGGTAGAAGAAGGATGTTTACTGTAGGATCTTTTTCTCTCCTGTAACTTGTCTAAAACCTAGGTTGCTGGTACTTTTGTATTTTGGGAAAGCCCTTTGCATCTTACATGTAGGGGCATGTGGTACCTGTCAGGATACTTTAATATAGAAGAGAGAAAGCAGTTTAGCAGAAATCAGAACTGGATACATGTAACAGCCTGCAGGACCTTTAAAGTGAATGTGGAAAAGCATCTTGTATTTCTAGAAAAAAAAAAATTAAAATTAAAATTAAAATCATTTAACTGAGAAGTCTCTTCTGTTTTGAGGGGAAAGCAGTGCTTGAGAAGGAACAGAGCTATGTTTCTCAGGGCTGGTACTCTGACATTGTTCTGTGCTCTGCAAAAATGCCTTCACAAAATATTTCTGTGAAGTAATCCCCAAGGACAACAGTATCTTTACCTTACACTAGCCCTGTAGACAACTGCGGTACAGATGCCGCAGCCCTCAAAGAAAGACTGCCCAGGTGCAAGTGGAAAATGCTACAGCAATTCCATTTGTCAACATAAAATATCAGCAAAAACATGTCTTAGTAAAACAATTTCAGTAATTCTAACTGACTTTTACCCAAGATTCATTTCTCAAGGTTGTTTCAGAAGACGTTAAACAAGGCTACTGTTTTTTCTCTTCCAGTGCTGGGAAGTGTAGATTTCCAGTAATCCACGCATTGAGAAATCTGTTTACAGAGATCATTAGGAGCAAAACATGCAAGTGTTCTTGGAAAGCAGCTGTGACATACAGATATCTATGCTATATATTTGGGTCAAACTGTGATGGGAATTTTTAGTTTCACTGAAGTCCTAAAGAATCAGCGTGAGATTTGGAAATAGATATTACTGGTTTGGTATCAAAAAAAAATTGCTTATCAGAAAGGAAACAGCAAAATAATAATAATAATTAAAAAAAGAAAAAGCCCATAAAACATTTTATCCTAGAGATATGAGACCTTGAACAATAAGAAAAAATGTGCATATATCACACATCACATATTTTATCATATCCTGTCATATACAGTATTAATTATCTGAAAGCATACTCTGGACCATATGACCTTGCCAGCTGCCAACAGCTAGAGAGGCAATGACTCAACTCACTGATCACTCTGAGAGCAGAATCACTACGGGAAATCCTGCACAGAGTAATACATATTAATGTCCAACTCATTTTTGAGGGGGCAGCTTAGAAAGCACACTTTGATGTTCTTGCCTGGGCAGAAGTCTCATTGTCGCCCTGACTCAAGCAAACGGAATGCACTAAGGCATGGCTGTCTTATGTGGAGGGGAAGGCTGTTGTCTGAGAGATCTGCAGAAAAGTCTGTATTTTGAAACTGACAACTCACAAGTTTGTGCAGCTACAGCTGGAGACAGCTAACTAATCAGGTAACCTGAATCTTAGTTGCCAGAACTGCCATGTTTGTTTTTTTTCTGTGAAGAAGTTGTACTTCATTAAGGAAGACATTGACCTTTGATATTCCAGTTGCATTAACGATTCCTTAAAGTTCTGTGAGGAGGGAGGTGCAATTTATTGGCTTAAACGCTGCATGGTCTGATTTGCAGTTTGACTAAAGCATTTTATGCCACCCACTTTCACACTGTAACAGCCCAATTAGCATACCATACAGTGAAGCACATAAAGAAAGACTATAACATGAAGCCAGAGAAAACAACAATGCTCTCTAAAAATATGCATTTATTGAGGAGTACAGGCCCATTGAAAAGACTGACATAATAGAAATGGACCACTCCAGTAATTTTGTGGTTTAAAAATTATTTGCACAGCATCAGGCACCATTACCAAATGCAAAAACATGTTGTCATGACATTTCAGATGTCCTTTTTCATTCTTATGCTGCCTTTTGGCCATTTAAGGAGCCTTCAGTACACAATGAAACAAAAATTATAACTTTTGGCCCATACAATAGCATGCTGCACTTTGTAAATGTTATACAAATATTCTTTGATTAACCCATACTGCAGACTTCAGAGGCAAGTAATTATTTGTATCATTTGCTGTTCAAGAATGTACAGAATCTGAGCAGGACATTTTAATTCCTAGCAGAGAGCTTTGGTCTCCAATTTACAGATTCAGAGTTTTATATCCAATATGTCATGACTGGAGGTATCTGGAAGTATTCTTACAATGCCATACTGGAGGTATTGTAGTCATTAAATGACAAAAAAAAAAAAAAAGTGCATGTAAAGCACCAAATGTTTGTGCAGGGCTGACTCTGACTAGCTTTAAGCCTAGATAATGAAGAGCAAAATACAAATCACAGCATTCCTACAACATTCTTGTGATTTCAGTATTTTTCTGAGCTCACAAGCATTTTAACCCATATTTTGCAAACTGAAAAAGACCACTATCCTCTCCAAAGGTAGCAGTTATAAACAATGACTCCGTAAGAGGAAAAATGTCAGCTGCAAATAGTCCAAAATGCTCTTCACCTTCAATTGCAACCTTTATCATCAGCACATACAACTCTTCTTTTAACCTTCTCTATGCTCTGTCATGTGAAGTGAATAGGATAAACAAAAATGCCTTTATATTATGTTTCAGGAAGTTTGCAGTGAGGTTCCCTGAGGCTGTTGGCTAGCCAGCCTGGGATATTAAAAACAAACCACCGTGTGACACACAGAACAGATTCAATAGCTTTTGTCAGCTGTAGAACAGGCTGTGACTAAAGACTGCTACTGAGATCCTGTTGGAGGACTGGCAGAAAGTCTTTCCTTGGAGCTGGGCAGGAGCATTAAAAGAGGCAAAAAGCCTGGGAGAGCAGCTTAGAAAATGGTGGCTGAGTTGGGTTTTACTTTGTTAAACCAAGCCTTGTTCACTTCCATACTATGGCCAAGCACCATTCTCTGGCCTTGAGGACAACTGGCAAGGCTTGGTTCCAACACTTACAGCTAAAGCCTCTTATCTTCAGGAGTAGTTTATCTTCATCTGTTGGGCCCACTGAGAACAGTTTATGTCCTGTGGTTATTCATGCCAGGATACTGCTTTGGAGAGGCCTAGCGGTGTAGGCCAGAACCACGCCATGGATCTCATGCCGATGTCCAGACAGATATGCCCCCGCCTTGTCCTCTGTACTAATGAAGGGTAACATTTTGACCCAGATCCTACTCTGCAACTGCTGGATTCCAGTGCTCAGTGAATATAACACAGAGAATGATGTTGTGTATGTACAGTGAATATGATATATAGTTGTTTGGTTTTTTTTATCCTTACATTTCTTAATTTTTTTTGAAAGAGCAAGCTAAAAAATTAAGCCTAAGAGGGTGCAACACCTACTAATCCTTCCATCTGTAACCTTTACAGTCAGAGTGAATGTCATAAAACTGGCAACAAGAGCTTTTCAAAATGTCTCCCCAGGGTAGGAGCTATTTGGCTCTAAAGAGCAAAAGTGGATAACTTTCCCTGTTGAAAAAAAAAAAACAACAGGGCAATCTTGCACAATTTTGATGTGTTAGACCAGAATCTTATGGACATATACAAGCATTCAGAAGGGAGAGTGGGTTCCTTAATAATGAATTCCAGCCCTCTGACAATGGAAATGCTTTCCTTACCTTTTAGCAGATCCTTAGAAATAGTCCCTAGATATTCAAGGTTAATATATATATATTTATATATATATATATGTATTATAATTCTATGATCAAACACTTAAACAGTCCATTTGTTTAGGAATATGTGACTACACTGGACTGTCTTTTCAAACACATTTTTTTTGGAATTAGTAAAATTCATAAAAACAAATAAACACTCATTAATTTATCACATATCATGTGGTTGTTGCTTTTTTGTTTGTTTGTTTTTTGATAAAGTTGTGCTCAGAGACGGTCCAACAGTATTTTTCTTGAGTCGCACTGTATTGCTTTCTTCTTAAGAAGGTGTTTAGTATCTGACTGTCCTTTCTAGTTTTTCGTCTGTATTACTGACCAAATAGATGCTCCCAGCCAACCTAAACAGTCACAGGAAGATTTTTTTGTTGATGTTGATACTGAAAGGGGAGATGATGCATGTCTGCATGATTCAAGAATGGACAGCAGTTGCTTTCATCTCAGGCATAAATGGAGGCACCTGTGAGAACTTCTGAAACTTGGGACTCCAGAGTATATCTTCCAAGAAAATAAAAAAATCTTCACCCATGAACTAATATAAATGGCTTTCCAGCATTGTTGGTGGGCTTCCTTTATCAGCACTGTTCTCCCTGCTTCCTTTACTTTTCTGACTAAGCTGTCAGAAAAGGGCAGGTTCTTTTCTTATTTTCCCTACAGAGTAAAATGCCTGTTCTCCCCCACGGTCCTCATCTGCGAAACAAATTTCTTTATTGAAAGTAGGAGACAATTAAGCTGCTGTTGAAAGAAGGGCTTAAAAGCATAAACAGCAGCTTCTGTTATGTCACTTTGACCCACAGAGTAGAACTTTCTGGCAATACAAATTTTAATAACATACCATAGCAGCCAGCATATTCCACTGTGTTTAAAAGAGCCGTCATCCTCCACAGTGAAGGAACAGATGAAAATTTGTTTCAGTAAAAAAAGTCAAGGTATTTTTCAGTGCCTTTGGGATCTATTCCAGAGTCCCATTGCAAGGATTATGCTACCTGGCCCCAATAAAATCCTGAGAAAGAGTCCGAGATCAAGCTCAGTGTTGATAAAGTATATAAAAGCAAGGAGGCATCAGTGAACCAAGAAACTACGCATGTGGTTAAATCAAGGCACTCCCTAATGTTGGTCTGCTGATGGTCTGTTTTCCCTCTTTGCTAGGACTGGCCTAACAAAAGCTCATGAGTGTTTGAGGTACTGCTCTTCCATGAGTTTCTCCCCAGCTTTCTCTTTTTAACCTAAGTTCTTCTGATCCCTGGTTCTTCTGCCATGGGCTACACCACACACCACATGGAGAGGAAGAGCTTTCTACAGCAGCCTTCACTTTCTAATGCAGAATGAGCAGAGCACTTGGCCAGAGCATGTTGCAGTCCTCTATTGCCCAGGGTAGCCAGACTGTCTTGGTGAGGGTCTTGGTGAGGGTCTGCTGCATTCAGCAGCAGTGGAGAGCAGGAAAGAGGATGTGAGCCTACAAGCACCAGGATAACCCCGGACAAAGCAGCAGAGCCTTCCTAGCTATCTGCTACTTTCTAAAAATAAGCTGGTATTTGTGTTGTGTACAGGGAACCAACCTTGTAGATCAAGGTCCTGGAAATGGAGACAGCATGTATGATGGGTTCAGCTTCAGAAGTACAGAATATGCAACAGGAAATAGAGGAAATGGAAAAACAGGAGCATCCATGGTATTGGTGTTACGGTTTAGAGAGCAAAGCAAGAGAGTGTAGATAAGGTTATAAAGTCTGAGACCAAAGTCTTAGTTTAAGATAAAGCCTATGTAGTCAGGGATGATAATGTGTACTATTTTTTTTTCTTTAACAAATATTTGGGCATTTTGTATGGCTTAGCAGCAAAGTGTGTTTGTAGCCTGGAAGTAGGTCTTGAAAAATTTTGCTCCCATGAGGTTTTGTCTAACCTTACTCCCACTGTTGTGGACAATGACCCAAATCAGCAGAAGAGGTGATGAGCACTGCAGCGTGAAGCCCTGTAAAAACAAAGGTACTTTATGTGAAAGCAGTCTCCAAAATGCAAAAATAGAACACTGACAGTACACTTAGAAAGTAATGTTGTGTCCTTTAATCTGTCTGGATATGACTTCATGCTCAAACTACATGTTCAGCAGAAAAAGCAATTTGTAGCACATAAAGCAGAAGTAGTTGTGATGAAAGCAAGTTATTTATATGGCTTTCATGTGTCGGTGACAACAGACTTTTTATTGCACTTATATCACCTTACTCTTGTGAATTACTTTCTGTCCAGCAGGGTTTTTCCAGAGCAGATCTGCCATGGTGATATTTTGTATTGACGTGTACAAAGAAATTAGTTATTGTGATACTATCTGTTCAAGACAAAGCACACAGAACACTTATTCTTTCCATTTGCCTGTAGTTTTTTAGCAATGACTGTAATGCTGGAGGGAAGAATCAGACTAGTAGATTTTTAAAGGAGAATCCCCTAACCCAGTGAACACTTTAGTCCTTGCGTGTTTCAAGTAAAGAATGAATTACAACATAAGGAGCAGCTTGTGGCTGCGATTACATGCAGGAGAAAACTTTTTGCAGAATATTACTCAGAATCACAGAATCACAGAATTGTAGGGGTTAGAAGGGACCTCAAGAGATCATCGGGTCCAACCCCCCTGCCAAAGCAGGTTTCTTAGAGCAGGTTGCCCAGGTACGTGTCCAGATGGGCCTTGAATATCTCCAGAGAGGGAGACTCCACAACCTCCCTGGGCAGCCTGTTCCAGTGCCCCGTCACCCTCACCGTGAAGAAGTTCTTTCGCATGTTGGTGCGGAACTTCCTGTGCTCCATCTTATGGCCATTGCCCCTTGTCCTGTCCCCACAAACCACTGAAAAGAGGTTGGCCAACTCCCTCCATCTCCCACACTTAAGATATTTGTAAACATTAATAAGATCCCGTCTCAGTGTTCTCTTCTCCAGGCTGAACAGACCCAGATCTCTCAGCCTTTCCTCACAGGGGAGATGCTCCAGGCCCCGTATCATCTTTGTGGCCCTCCGCTGGACTCTTTCCAGGAGATCCCTGTCATTTTTGTACCGGGGAGCCCAGAACTGGACACAGTACTCCAGGTGAGGCCTGACCAGGGCAGAATAGAGGGGGAGGATCACCTCCCTTGACCTGCTGGCCACGCTCCTTTTAATGCATGCCAGGATCCCACTGGCCCTCTTGGCCACCAGGGCCAAGTCAAGTTGGCTCATGGTCAATCTGTCGTCCACCAGGACCCCCGGGTCTTTCTCCGGAGAGCTGCTCTCCAGTATGTCATCCCCCAGCCTGTACTGATACATGCGGTTGTTCCTTCCCAGGTGCAGGACTCTACACTTGCTCTTGTTAAACCTCATGTGGTTACTTCCTGCCCAGCTCTCCAGCCTGTCCAGGTCTCGCTGAATGGCAGCACAGCCTTCTGGCGTGACAAAACACAGTAAACATACAGAAACATATAGGTAACATATGGGAGTCTGCTACTCCATGTGTGATTTTAAAAAGCAATCAGGCCAAAATACCTAGCCGAGGGACAGACAAACATGTTCCTGAGGCAGGTGGTCACTCTAAGAGCAGAAAAGTTAAATCTGGGCCGGGACGGATAGCTGAACAGTGACAAGGCAGAGCCGTGGTTACTCTTGCTGTGCCTTCTGCCCAGCTGTCACGGCTGGTGCTCACCAGTTTTTCATACCCACTGGCAGGCTGTGTCCATGCAGTCAGAGCACTGCCACAACTCGTGGGGCACCACCAGCTGGCGGCCTCTGACATGCTGGTTTCTGCCCTGTGTCTCCTTTCTGGTGCAGTGACATGCTTCTATAAGGCCTGCTGCTGGCGTCAATACCATCAGGGCAGGAGAGGGCTTCACAGGGCTTCTCAGCGTGGCTTGCTCTGCAAGCACCTTCCATATGTTATGAGGAAGTGCAGAATGGTCCCTACAGCCACCGGCAATGACCCACAGCAGCGTACAACAGCCTCTAAGACAGTGAGAGGATTAAAGCCTGAGCAGACCTCAGCTGGCCTTTCAGAATACAGATTACTAATCGCAGGGTGTGATTACCGATGTAAAAATTAGCCGTGCTTTCTGAGCCAGGCGAGTCAGGAAAGAGCCCAGCCAGTGTTTCCCAAGCAGGGATGTCCACATGAGCTAGCACTTGTCACAAGTTTGAGGAGTGTGTTGCACACACTGGCCTGCGGGTGAGAGATCCCAGCTGGGCTCAGGAGCACCCACTCCACCTCCTCTGTGCTGCTCTAGCTGCAGTTCACATCATGGCTCCCCAGTATACACATAAGTTGTAATGAGATTTAGATTTGAACCAGTCTGTAATTTTGGGCTTTCTGGCCTTCCAGAGGGTAGGCTGGAAGGTCTGAGGTGTTGCTAAGTTATTCAGTCCCTTTGAGTTTTTAAGAGAAGGCTTCCTTGTTTGTTTTCAGGAGTCAGCAGTCTCTGGAAATACTGATAAAGTGAATTTAGTCTTCTCTTCCCACGTCTCACTGAGGTCTGACTTTGAAACACGCCCTCACTATGGGCAGATGACTCCCGGAATGCAAGTTGCTTAGCAAGTAGAAGTTACAGCAATGGGAACCAGATGAGCGTTGAGAGCAGGGTTCCCAGACTTCATTTCATGTGGAATTACTTCCTGGATCCTGTGTAGAGCTGGCACCACATAACAGAATTATTTTAAAGCACAGCACCTTTTATTTAATCATATACTTCAATGAAAAAGCTCATTAGCAAGCCACATACAGATGCTTCTTTGGATGTAAAGGAAAGGCTGAAGGTTGTGAGGTGAATTTGGGTGGGTAGGCAGAAAGAATTTGCCCAGTCAAACTCTTAATACCTTTGCATCTCTATAAACGGATGAGCAGTAACTGCAAGCTATTTCTAAAGCAAGTCAGGAAAAAAGGGATCCTATTCTCTTCTAGTATCAGTGTACAAAGTTGAACAGGTTCATTGCAAAGCAAATTTTATTTATTTATTTTTTTAAATCATAGAATCACAGAACTGATTGGGTTGGAAGAGACCTTGAGAATCATCCATCTCCAAACCTCTGTCATGAGCAGGGACACCTCTCATTAGACCAGATTGCCCAAAGCCCCATCCAGCCTGGCCTTAAACACTTCCAGGGATGGAGCATCCACAGCTTCTCTGGGCAGCCTGTGCCAGTGCCTCACCACCTTCATAGCAAATCACAAGTTGCTCACCTAAAATTTTTCAGTCTCTTTTTGCTCAATATATGCAAACAGCACCCTGGAGACAAAATTATTTCCCCCAGCATCTTGGGTGACAGGGCAGATACCCTTATGATAAATTGAAAACAAGCGAGACGATAAGGAAGTATTTCCCTTAATTTTGTTTTTCACAAATGCCATCCATAAAATGGTGGTTACAACACCAACCATCTCCTCCCTTAAAGACAAGGAAAACAAGCATAAGAGTGTGTTACTGCACATTCTCCAGTAGGTGTGCAGGCTGCAGGAGAGTGGCTGAGCGCAGGAAGGGTTCTCAGGAGGGCAGGCAGCAAGCAGCTGGAGTGTGGGTCCTGCCGTACTCAATTGCATGTGCATGTGTCAGGATGCACTGCTGCACCGGTGGTGCCTGCTGCAGCTGCTGGCATGCTTCTCCCTGCGAGTTTGCACAGGGAACGGTTGGCTCTTGAGCTTCCGGGAGAGTACAGAAAATGTCTCTGCTGGCATTAATAATGTATCTCAAAACAAGCTGATGCCTTTGATTATTGTACGGAATATTGTTTTCAGGAGGAAGAAATTGAAATGTCGTGCATATTTTAAAACAGAAGTCCTGTGATAATAAGGAAAAACAAAGCTCTGGATGAAACCTAATGCACTACTGCATTTAAATATATATATATATGTAGGAAATTCACCATCATTTCAATTGATGGAGAATATTCTTCCTGACAACAGCTGCACTATATCCACTTCCAGATCAAAAATTGCTCATTTTTTAGTGTTAAGAGATCATGCTAGCTTAATTTTTCATGTAAAGTTGTCTTTCCTCAGCAGGTAATATTTTCTCTCAAATATTTCACATTTTGCTATCAAATTGTGCTGTAAAAAATCTCAGCGGATAATATCTGAATCTATGTAAAATGCCCCTACCAACAATGTTTTGAAAAACTGTAAGTTGTGATTCCCCATAGAGAATTCAGGGACCAGTAGTCTTGTCAAAGGATATAAATAAATAAGTATGCCTAAATGCTAGCTACAGTACTACACTGCTGCTAGTGTGGCAGTTGGAATGACAGAACCAAAGCATTTGCTTCGTTTTATTGGAATATTGACTGTCAATGTGGAGTACACACCACAGAAAACAGAAGAAGCATTTGGCTGTAAAATTCATTTTTACCCAATTATCCTTCTAAAAAAAAAGGATTAATCAATAACTCAGAAGAGAAGATCAATTGTTTAAATGTAAATTAGCTCAGTCTCAGTCTCTTTAGTTTCAGAAACAAGTTTGACACAATTAATTCAATATTCACGCTCCAAAGCAAGGACTTGTGAAGAGAGTTGAAGGAATGAATGTCAATGAACATTAATGGAATTCAAAGCATTTTCTCTGATAGAAACTGATAATCCTACCACAGCTATACACAGAGACAGGGTTGCACAGCTGGTACTTTGTAATAACAGACAAACTGAATCACAGGGGATCAGATAACCTCCATCTGCAGGAGCAGGGCCCACAAGTGATGAAAAATAAAAAGCTACCTGATATCTTTCCAGTCAGCATCCTTTCAAAGAGAAGTCTAAAGGCTGATGGCTCTACAGACTCTATGGACCCCAAAGGAGACGTGTGGAGGGTTGATGCTCCACATCATTTCCTTCCCTCTGACCAATGGGCAGCGTCCACAACCCTGTCCACAGCCAAGGGACCAAAGGGTTCATTCTTCTTCACCATACAAGAAGGAAGTAGCAAGAACTACTTATTGGGAACAGACAGAAGGAAGCAGACTGAGTAGAAAATACAGTAACCCCAGACAAAAATAGCTCTTCAGTAGTGCCAAAGAGCAGTACTTTAGAGCATGGGATGAAGAGTGTTGCAGACCCCTAGTCTTGTGCATCCTTCTCACTTTCTAATCCATGGTGGTCAGAGCACAGTTTTAATTAAAAAAAAAAAAAAAATGTTTAAAGTAAAGTGTGTTTCTGGCAAAATCTGAGAATCTGACTACAGAAAGGTTTTTCTGAATTTAAACAATAAGAAACAATACTATACTATATACAATACTATACTAATAAAGGGTTTTCCAGTTTTACAGGAGACTTATTAATGAAATGCTCTTTTCACCAAACTTAACAATAATAGGGCAAATTTTGCAAATAAATATTCAGCCTGAAAGTACAGCATGAAATAATCACATAAAAGTTGCCACTTCATGCTAGTCCAACCACAGTTTTCTAACCTTGGTGTCAACAGTACTATAAGAAAGGTTTTGAACTCACATCTATTTTTGATGGATTTCTTATACTTTGAGAACAATGCAGTACCATTAACATGCACCCCCCTGTGCAGTAAGCAAGAAAAGAAAATAACAGGTCTGAATTTTCAAGCTAAATCCTCATTCAAGAACATATGTGGCTTGTCCTGGACAAGTTGTCCATGTGTTTCACAGTCCACCTATTATTTTTTTTGCCTGTTAAGTCTACAGTGGGATCCACATTTGCTTTGTAATTCCTCATTTCCTTTGCTAAGAAAGGAAATACTTTCTAAGACCTGTTGAGATGGCCAGATGTGAACTAACTGCCAGATTTGGACAGGTGAAAGATTTTCTCTCTTTTCAGTGACAGGAGTTGTAAGGAAGGGGAGTGTTTGTAACGCTACTGTGCCTTGCTTCTAGGGGACTTTTGGGGTCACAAATGCCTTCTACCACATAACCATCCAGACAGGCAGGGCAGCCAGTTTCTGTTGGAGGCAGTCCCTCCCATCCCTTCCCTCCAGGGAGACTCAGGAGTGCCTGTTTGCAAATCTCAAGGAAACACACAGGGCAAACATTTTCACAGGTGGCTTCACTTTCACCTAGCAGCACAGCTTTGGTGGCCAGGTTTAACCCTAGATGATCAAATGTGTAGGAATTTGCAAAGACCATGTCTTATTCCACCTTCACCTGTGTCCTGAGCTCCCAAGCAAGAACCCACACAGTGGTTTTCAGAAACATGGATCAGGTTTTCATGAAAGACATGCCTCAAAACGTC
Source organism: Anser brachyrhynchus (assembly GCF_964034855.1). Classification (NCBI taxonomy): domain Eukaryota; kingdom Metazoa; phylum Chordata; class Aves; order Anseriformes; family Anatidae; genus Anser; species Anser brachyrhynchus. Next base: position 39,256,822 of record NC_137697.1, read on the forward strand.
AGAGGAGCTTAGAAAACAGTAAGTGGGCAGTTTATTTCTGCTTGCCTACATAAAAGAGCAGCATTCGTTGCTACGCTTTACATCCTTTCAGACCTGTACAAGCACAGTGGTTAGGTTTTTTTTTTTCTTATCAAAGGAAGTACAGATTCAACAGCAGGTTTTAAGCTGTGGGCTTTAGGCCATGGCAATTTTTGAAACATACTGTGAATTGTAACAACAAAGGGATAAGGCCTTTTCCTCCTTGCAAACCTGAGTTCAAATCTTTCCCTAGGCTACAAGCAAACATGAGCATGGGGCTCTGATCTTGTTTTTCCTCTTTTGCATACATCACATAGCTGTTGCAAACCAGCATGACTTGCAACTTCTGTTAAGTGGACCAAACACCAGAAAAGGAGATTTTGTAAAGGGCAGGATGCAGCTGTACTGAAATGCCCTGGGGAAGGGAGAGTAGGCTGGCGAGGAGGGTGGAGGTACAGTGGGAGGGATACATAAAGTAATTACTTGTTCTGTGCCTTCTGTAGTAAGCGTTTAGTCCTTTTCACTAGTGAATAACCAGCTTCACATCATCTGCATTTTTTAATCCTTCAGTCAACATCCAAACCCGAACAATCTGTCCTGGCAACAAATACTGCAAACCATTTTGAATTACAGAAATTATAGAGAATTTCCTTTCAAATTCTGCCTGGTAGCAGTTAACTGTTGTAAACATGATATTGTGTGATCTTTCTGCATCTGGACACTAATACAATCTCATTAGCAATTTGCCTGAGAGCATCAGTGCTTTGACTTGACTCCTTATGTGCTGGGCAAACTGTAGAAATAGGATTCATGTCTGGCCATCCAGAAGCTACATGCACATCAAATTGCATGTGCACTACTGCATAAATGACTGTAGCATTTAATAAATAAACAAATAAATAAATAAATGTGCTAGGTTCTGCATCTTAAAATTTATTTGACTTTTTTTTTTTCTATTCCGGAAATACCTGGAGTTGAGGATATACATGTAACTATTAGGCCCAATACTCAAAACTATTTAGGTTTCTGTCTCCCAGCTGATTTCAGTTATGCACCTGAAATCCATTAGAATATGAACCTGAAACTCAGAAGAACATAGTAGTTCTGGTGAGGAGTAAGTGTTACTGCATAGAAAGCTTGGGGGGGGAAGAAAAAAAAAATGATACAATGGGCAATTTTTATCCATTTGCCCACCACCAGAACATTCCCTCTCAGAATATACATATATTAAACTGGTTATTGGAGAACAAACTCATTTCGTGGGGATGGTTCACCTTTTTCTTAACCCACCAAACTGGACTCAAAGCTGCTAGAAATGTTTCATTCTTTTCTAACGTTATGTTTCCATGTAAGTAATGACTTGTTCCCACAGGGATGGCATATAATAGCGAATGAGGGTAATAGAGGTCTTTAGGTTCAAAAAGTGGAATCTCTTAGTAACAGCATGAGCAAGTTTGAAAACTAGGGGTGGCCTTTCCATATAGATACCACTTGTCTCTCTTTTCTGTAAAAAGGTAAAGCAATTGCAGGATTGCATCTTGTGTCAATAGCTAACAGTGACAGAATATGCCAAATATTTTCTTTAATAGACCGTTATCCTGAACTGAGTAAACAAATCTGATGGTACAATGCTACGGTTGACCTGGAAGCAATAGATGGGAGCAGGGCAATCTAGTTTTTAGAGAAACTGTCACCCTTTTCACATTGCACAATCTCATCTGGAGTTAACATCTGGAGTATAGTTTCTTGGAATTCAAGCCAACTACTGCTCACGATAGACCCATGGGCAGGATGGGAGTCGTGTGCCTGAAACTAGCACTTACAAACCTTTGTTAGCCTGGAAGCTGATGTGAGGTGGGAATTTTCACTGGGGATCTCTCTTATCCACTGATCTCCTCTTCCCCTGCTACTATTCCTTTGGACTGTATTGCTATCTTGCTGCACTTAACCTGGAAAAGTAAAATAAATAACAGACATACAGCAAGGTAGTGTCTAACAAAGACACAAACAGGGGTTTCAACAAATCTCTTAATGAAATTGATATATCCCACTGTCATCTAGAACCTCAGCAGCCAATTGTGTTTTATGTCCCCATCTCGTTTTCCATTGCACATATTTAAATAAGCCTCATGCTTTCCTGTTGCTGACACAGAGGCACCCCTCAGTCACTGCTAATTTTCCCAGCAGGAAACAGAGTTTGTGGCATACAAAGTTATCTGTATTTGCACAGTTACACAGCTTAATTATTGACTGTGACAGCATTTTTTTCAAGCGATTGCCTTTCTTACATGGATCCCCCTTCTTCAGCAGGGTGCTGTTATGCTGTGTGTTAAGAGGTCTTCTGCCAGCTGTGGACATAGGACTTCTTGAGCTTGGATAACAAAAGGCTAACAAATGTATCACAGTTTCTTAGTGCTTCAGCTTCCTTTCTAGCTCCTCCGAAACAAATACTTGTCTCTGAGCACTTCCATGGAAGATTGTTCCTTTACCCTTTCCCACTTCTCTGCTTGTTGTATCATGCAGTTTTCTTCTCAAGCTCTTTTCAGCACAGAAGGGTACAGTGCCATCCCCTGTGATTCTGTGAAGTTCAGATCTATCACAAGACAACAGAATGTGGGAAGTTTGCTGTAAATAGAAATGCACGGAGTTCATTGCTAGTGAATAACTCTGCAGTTGTAAAGTATTTGTCCCAAAACAACAACTAAGATTAGCTTTCACAGGAGGAAAGAACAGGGTGACTCACCAATGAAAGGCAAAGGTACTAATCAAAGGCAACTTTTGCAGCCCTGAAATGTAGCTTCCTCAGCAAGCAAAGTTCTCTCCTGCTGGGAGTGAAGAAGGATATAACCTAACATAATTTACTTAGTTTGGATGTAAAACTGTGCCTCAGTCTGACTGTACAGAGAGTAGAAGAAAATACAATGTAAAAAATGAGCGTAGCTGAAAAAAGAAGGAAACAGGAGGTATGCGATGTACTGAAGACGTTGAGCTCTGTAACTCAGCTGTTCACAGTGGCAGTTCCTCCTGACTTCTAAGTACTCTGCTTCAAAAAACGAAAAGGCTTTTCTGACAAAGCTTAACTGCATGGGGAGGCACTCTGCCCAACACCCCTGTGAGCAGACAGCAGGGGGTCTGCTACCAGCAAGACTTCTTCTACAAGCTAAAAGGCTCTCGTGGAGCTTCAGGTCTGGAGATGAGCAAAAACCATGACCTCATCCTGTGGGGGGAAAAAAAAAAAAAAGACTTTTCCAGCTC